>NW_026990445.1:0-21386 GCF_963921805.1 Phalacrocorax carbo | reverse complement strand
AATGTCCCTCAGCCCCCCCCAAATGTCCCCTCAGCCCCCCCAAATGTCCCCTCAGACCCCCCCAAATGTCCCCTCAGACCCCCCAAATGTCCCTCAGCCCCCCCCAAATGTCCCTCAGCCCCCCCAAATGTCCCCTCAGACCCCCCAAATTGTCCCTCAGCCCCCCCCCAAATGTCCCCTCAGACCCCCCAAATGTCCCTCAGCCCCCCCCAAATTTCCCCTCAGACCCCCCCAAATGTCCCTCAGCCCCCCCCAAATGTCCCCTCAGCCCCCCAAATGTCCCTCAGCCCCCCCCAATGTCCCTCAGCCCCCCCAAATGTCCCTCAGCCCCCCCAAATGTCCCCTCAGCCCCCCCAAATGTCCCTCAGCCCCCCCCAAATGTCCTCAGCCCCCCAAATGTCCCTCAGACCCCCCCAAAATGTCCCCTCAGACCCCCCCAAATGTCCCTCAGACCCCCCCCAAATGTCCCTCAGCCCCCCCCAAATGTCCCCTCAGACCCCCCAAATGTCCCCTCAGACCCCCCCAAATGTCCCCTCAGACCCCCCCAAATGTCCCTCAGCCCCCCCAAATGTCCTCAGCCCCCAATGTCCCTCAGACCCCCCCAAATGTCCTCAGCCCCCCCAAATGTCCCTCAGCCCCCCCAAATGTCCCTCAGACCCCCCCAAATGTCCCCTCAGCCCCCCCAAATGTCCCTCAGACCCCCAAATGTCCTCAGCCCCCCCAAATGTCCCTCAGCCCCCCCAATGTCCCTCAGCCCCCCCAAATGTCCCTCAGCCCCCCCCAAATGTCCCCTCAGACCCCCCAAATGTCCCTCAGCCCCCCCAAATGTCCCTCAGCCCCCCCCAAATGTCCTCAGCCCCCCAAATGTCCCTCAGACCCCCCCAAATGTCCCTCAGCCCCCCCAAATGTCCCCTCAGACCCCCAAATGTCCCTCAGCCCCCCAAATGTCCCCTCAGCCCCCCCCCAAATGTCCCCTCAGACCCCCCAAATGTCCCTCAGCCCCCCCCAAATGTCCCCTCAGACCCCCCCAAATGTCCCTCAGCCCCCCCCAAATGTCCCCTCAGCCCCCCCAATGTCCCCTCAGACCCCCCAAATGTCCCTCAGCCCCCCCAAATGTCCCTCAGACCCCCCAAATGTCCCTCAGACCCCCCAAATGTCCCTCAGCCCCCCCCAAATGTCCCCTCAGCCCCCCCAAATGTCCCCTCAGACCCCCCAAATGTCCCTCAGCCCCCCAAATGTCCCCTCAGACCCCCCAAATGTCCCTCAGACCCCCCAAATGTCCCTCAGCCCCCCCCCAAATGTCCCTCAGCCCCCCCAAATGTCCCCTCAGCCCCCCCAAATGTCCTCAGCCCCCCCAAATGTCCCTCAGCCCCCCCCAAATGTCCCCTCAGCCCCCCAAATGTCCCCTCAGACCCCCCCAAATGTCCCTCAGCCCCCCCCAAATGTCCCTCAGACCCCCCCAAATGTCCCCTCAGACCCCCCCAAATGTCCCTCAGACCCCCCCAAATGTCCCCTCAGACCCCCCAAATGTCCCTCAGACCCCCCAAATGTCCCTCAGCCCCCCCCAAATGTCCCCTCAGACCCCCCCAAATGTCCCTCAGCCCCCCCAAATGTCCCCTCAGCCCCCCCAAATGTCCCTCAGCCCCCCCAAATGTCCCTCAGCCCCCCCAAATGTCCCTCAGACCCCCCCAAATGTCCCTCAGCCCCCCCCAAATGTCCCTCAGCCCCCCCAAATGTCCCTCAGCCCCCCCAAATGTCCCTCAGCCCCCCCCAAATGTCCCTCAGCCCCCCCAATGTCCCTCAGCCCCCCAATGTCCCTCAGCCCCCCCCAAATGTCCCCTCAGACCCCCCCAAATGTCCCTCAGCCCCCCCCAAATGTCCCCATCAGACCCCCCAAATGTCCCTCAGCCCCCCCAATGTCCCTCAGACCCCCCAAATGTCCCTCAGCCCCCCCAATGTCCCTCAGCCCCCCAAATGTCCCCTCAGCCCCCCCAAATGTCCCCTCAGCCCCCCCAAATGTCCCCTCAGACCCCCCAAATGTCCCCTCAGCCCCCCCCAAATGTCCCCTCAGCCCCCCCCAAATGTCCCCTCAGACCCCCAAATGTCCCTCAGCCCCCCCCAAATGTCCCCTCAGCCCCCCCCAAATGTCCCCTCAGACCCCCCCAAATGTCCCTCAGACCCCCCAAATGTCCCTCAGCCCCCCCAAATGTCCCCTCAGCCCCCCCAATGTCCCTCAGACCCCCCAAATGTCCCTCAGACCCCCCCAAATGTCCCCTCAGCCCCCCCAAATGTCCCTCAGACCCCCCAAATGTCCCTCAGACCCCCCCAAATGTCCCCTCAGCCCCCCCAAATGTCCCCTCAGACCCCCCAAATGTCCCTCAGACCCCCCAAATGTCTCCTCAGACCCCCCAAATGTCCCCTCAGCCCCCCCAAATGTCCCTCAGCCCCCAAATGTCCCTCAGCCCCCCCCAAATGTCCCTCAGACCCCCCAAATGTCCCCTCAGCCCCCCCAAATGTCCCTCAGCCCCCCCCAAATGTCCCCTCAGACCCCCAATGTCCCTCAGCCCCCCCAAATGTCCCCTCAGACCCCCCAAATGTCCCTCAGCCCCCCCAAATGTCCCTCAGCCCCCCCAAATGTCCCCTCAGCCCCCCCAAATGTCCCTCAGCCCCCCCAAATGTCCCTCAGCCCCCCCAAATGTCCCCTCAGCCCCCCCAAATGTCCCTCAGCCCCCCCAAATGTCCCTCAGACCCCCCAAATGTCCCTCAGACCCCCCAAATGTCCCTCAGCCCCCCCCAAATGTCCCCTCAGACCCCCCAAATGTCCCTCAGCCCCCCAAATGTCCCCTCAGCCCCCAAAGTCCCCCCCAAATGTCCCCTCAGACCCCCAAATGTCCCTCAGACCCCCCAAATGTCCCCTCAGCCCCCCCAAATGTCCCTCAGACCCCCCAAATGTCCCTCAGCCCCCCAAATGTCCCTCAGCCCCCCCAAATGTCCCTCAGACCCCTCAAATGTCCCTCAGACCCCCCAAATGTCCCTCAGCCCCCCCAAATGTCCCCTCAGACCCCCCCAAATGTCCCTCAGCCCCCCAAATGTCCCCTCAGCCCCCCCAAATGTCCCTCAGCCCCCCCCAAATGTCCCTCAGCCCCCCCCAAATGTCCCCTCAGCCCCCCCAAATGTCCCTCAGGCCCCCCCAAATGTCCCCTCAGCCCCCCAAATGTCCCCTCTGACCCCCCAAATGTCCCTCAGCCCCCCCAAATGTCCCCTCAGCCCCCCCAAATGTCCCTCAGCCCCCCCAAATGTCCCCTCTGACCCCCCAAATGTCCCTCAGGCCCCCCCAAATGTCCCCTCAGCCCCCCCAAATGTCCCTCAGCCCCCCCAAATGTCCCCTCTGACCCCCCAAATGTCCCTCAGCCCCCCCAATGTCCCTCAGCCCCCCCCAAATGTCCCCTCTGACCCCCCAAATGTCCCTCAGACCCCCCCAAATGTCCCTCAGCCCCCCAAATGTCCTCAGCCCCCCCAATGTCCCCTCAGCCCCCCAAATGTCCTCAGCCCCCCAAATGTCCCCTCAGACCCCCAAATGTCCCTCAGCCCCCCCAAATGTCCCCTCAGACCCCCCAAATGTCCCTCAGCCCCCCCCAAATGTCCCCTCTGACCCCCCAAATGTCCCTCAGCCCCCCCAAATGTCCCCTCAGCCCCCCCCAAATGTCCCTCAGCCCCCCCAAATGTCCCCTCAGACCCCCCAAATGTCCCTCAGACCCCCCAAATGTCCCCTCAGCCCCCCCCAAATGTCCCTCAGACCCCCCAAATGTCCCTCAGCCCCCCCAAATGTCCCTCAGCCCCCCCCAAATGTCCCCTCAGACCCCCAAATGTCCCTCAGACCCCCCAAATGTCCCTCAGCCCCCCCAAATGTCCCCTCAGCCCCCCCCAAATGTCCCTCAGCGCCCCCCAAATGTCCCTCAGACCCCCCAAATGTCCCCTCAGCCCCCCAAATGTCCCTCAGCCCCCCCAAATGTCCCCTCAGACCCCCCAAATGTCCCTCAGACCCCCCAAATGTCCCCTCAGACCCCCCCAAATGTCCCTCAGACCCCCCCAAATGTCCCTCAGCCCCCCCAAATGTCCCTCAGACCCCCCCAAATGTCCCTCAGCCCCCCCAAATGTCCCTCAGACCCCCAAATGTCCCCTCAGACCCCCCCAAATGTCCCTCAGCCCCCCCCAAATGTCCCTCAGCCCCCCCAAATGTCCCCTCAGACCCCCCCCAAATGTCCCTCAGCCCCCCCCAAATGTCCCTCAGACCCCCCAAATGTCCCCTCAGCCCCCCCCAAATGTCCCCTCAGACCCCCCAAATGTCCCTCAGACCCCCCCAAATGTCCCCTCAGCCCCCCCCAAAAGTCCCTCAGCCCCCCCCAAATGTCCCCTCAGCCCCCCAAATGTCCCCTCAGCCCCCCCCAAATGTCCCCTCAGCCCCCCCAAATGTCCCTCAGCCCCCCCCCAAATGTCCCCTCAGCCCCCCCAAATGTCCCCTCAGCCCCCCCCAAATGTCCCTCAGCCCCCCCCAAATGTCCCCTCAGCCCCCCCAAATGTCCCTCAGCCCCCCCCCAAATGTCCCCTCAGCCCCCCCAAATGTCCCTCAGCCCCCCCCAAATGTCCCCTCAGCCCCCCCCAAATGTCCCCTCAGACCCCCCAAATGTCCCTCAGACCCCCCCAAATGTCCCTCAGACCCCCCAAATGTCCCTCAGCCCCCCCCAAATGTCCCCTCAGCCCCCCCAAATGTCCCTCAGCCCCCCCCAAATGTCCCCTCAGCCCCCCCAAATGTCCCCCCCCCAAATGTCCCCTCAGCCCCCCCCAAATGTCCCCTCAGACCCCCCAAATGTCCCTCAGCCCCCCCAAATGTCCCTCAGACCCCCCCAAATGTCCCTCAGCCCCCCCCAAATGTCCCCCCCCCCCCGGCTGGAGCCGAGCAGCCGGATTATCCCCCCCCCGCCTTAATCCCACAGCTGGGATTTGGGGGGGGTGCGGGGGGAGGGGGGGATTAGGACCCCCCCGAATTCCCCGGGGGGGCTCAGCCCCACACCGGCCCCCCCCCAGGAGGTACTTTGGGGGTGGGGGTACCCCTAAACCCCCCCCACCCCCCCGTTAATGAAACTGCTGCTGTTAATTTGGGGGGGGGTTGTGGGAGGTGGGTCAAGGTCGGCGGGGGGGAGGGGTGGGTGGGGGAGGGGAGGGGGAGGGGAGGGGGAGGGGGGGGGACCCCCCCGCATTCGCTGGCGGCTCTCGAGGGACCCAGGCGCCCGGGACCCCCCCCAGAGCCCTCCTGGAGCTCCCAGCGGGTGCCGTGGGACCCCCAAACCCCACAGGGTGCGGTAGGACCCCCCCAAATCCCTATAGGTGCCGTGGGACCCCCCCAAATCCCCTATAGGGTGCGGTAGGACCCCCCCAAATCCCCTATAGGTGCCGTGGGACCCCCCAAATCCCCTATAGGGTGCGGTAGGACCCCCCCAAATCCCCTATAGGTGCCGTGGGACCCCACCAAATCCCTATAGGGTGCGGTGGGACCCCGCCAAATCCTCTATAGGTGCTCTGGGACCCCCCCAAATCCCCTATAGGGTGCGGTGGGACCCCTCCAAATCCCCTATAGGTGCTCTGGGACCCCCCCAAATCCCCTATAGGGTGCGGTGGGACCCCCCCAAATCCCCTATAGGTGCTCTGGGACCCCCAAACCCCTCCCCAACCCCTTATAGGGTGCTCGGGGACCCCCCAAATCCCCTATAGGGAGCTGTAGGAACCCCCAACCCCTCCCCAACCCCCCCCAGGAAGCTGTGGGACCCCCCAAACCCTCCCCAACCCCTATAGGGAGCTGTGGGACCCCCCCAAACCCTCCCCAACCCCTATAGGGAGCTGTGGGACCCCCCGAAATCCCCTATAGGGAGCTGTGGGACCCCCCAATCCCTCCCCAACCCCCCACAGGAAGCTGTGGGACCCCCCAAACCCTCCCCAACCCCCCACAGGGAGCTGTGGGACCCCCCAAACCCTCCCCACCCCCCCCCCAGGGAGCTGTGGGACCCCCCGAAATCCCCTATAGGGAGCTGTGGGACCCCCCAATCCCTCCCCACCCCCCCCCCAGGGAGCTGTGGGACCCCCCGAAATCCCCTATAGGGAGCTGTGGGACCCCCCAATCCCTCCCCAACCCCCCTCAGGGAGCTGTGGGACCCCCCGAAATCCCCTATAGGGAGCTGTGGGACCCCCCAATCCCTCCCCAACCCCCCACAGGGAGCTGTGGGACCCCCGAAATCCCCTATAGGGAGCTGTGGGACCCCTCAATCCCTCCCCAACCCCCCCTCAGGGAGCTGTGGGACCCCCCGAAATCCCCTATAGGGAGCTGTGGGACCCCCCGAAATCCCCTATAGGGAGCTGTGGGACCCCCCAAACCCTCCCCAACCCCCCACAGGAGCTGTGGGACCCCCCAAAATCCCCTATAGGGAGCTGTGGGACCCCCCGAAATCCCCTATAGGGAGCTGTGGGACCCCCCAAACCCTCCCCAACCCCCCTCAGGGAGCTGTGGGACCCCCCGAAATCCCCTATAGGGAGCTGTGGGACCCCCCAATCCCTCCCCAACCCCCCTCAGGGAGCTGTGGGACCCCTCAAACGCCTCCCCAACCCCCCTCAGGGAGCTGAGGGACCCCCCTCACCCCCTTCCCCCCACCCACAGACCCCCCACCCCCCCCCAACATGCGCCTCCTGCTGACCCTGGGCGCCCTGAGCGCCCTGTGGGGGGGCGGGGGGCCGTCGCCCTCCCCCACCCAACCCCACGGCATCCGCTTGGAGGGTGACCTCACCCTCGGGGGGCTTTTCCCCGTCCACGCCCGGGGTCCCGCCGGGATCCCGTGCGGCGCCGTCAAGAAGGAGAAGGGGATCCACCGCCTGGAGGCCATGTTGTACGCCCTGGACCCGGGTCAACGGGGACCCCCGGGTGCTCCCCAACCTCACGCTGGGGGCGCGGATCTTGGACACGTGCTCGCGCGACACCTACGCCCTGGAGCAGGCGCTGAGCTTCGTCCGCAGCCTCCTGCCCCCCGCCGGGGGGGAGGGGCTCTGCCCCGACGGCAGCGCCCCCCGACGGCCCCCCCCCCCGAACGCCTCGTGGGGGTCATCGGGGCTTCGGCCAGCTCCGTCTCCATCATGGTGGCCAACGTCTTGAGGCTCTTTGCTGTGAGTTGGGGGTTTTGGGGGTCATTGGGGTCAATGGGGGTCAATGGGGTCAATGGGGGTCATTGAGGGTCAATGGGGGACAATGGGGGTCTCCACAATCTTCATCTCCATCATGGTGGCCAACGTCTTGAGGCTCTTTCCTGTGAGTTGGGGGGTTTTGGGGGTCATTGGGGGGCGTTGGGGGTCAATGGGGGTCAATGGGGGTCAATGGGGTCATTGGGGGTTAATGGGGGTCAATGGGGGTCAATGGGGGGTCAATGGGGTTCAATGGGGGTCATTGAGGGTCAATGGGGGTCATTGGGGGTCTCCACAAGCTCCATCTCCATCATGGTGGCCAACGTCTTGAGGCTCTTTGCTGTGAGTTGGGGGTTTTGGGGGTCATTGGGGGGCGTTGGGGGTCAATGGGGGTCAATGGGGGTCAACGGGGGTCAACGGGGGTCATTGGGGTTAATGGGGGGTCAATGGGGGTCAATGGGGGGTCATTGAGGGTCAAAGGGGGACAATGGGGGTCTCCACAATCTTCGTCTCCATCATGGTGGCCAACGTCTTGAGGCTCTTTGCTGTGAGTTGGGGGTTTTTGGGGTCATTGGGGGCATTGGGGTCGATGGGGGGTCAATGGGGGTCAATGGGGGTCAATGGGGGTCATTGGGGGTCTCCACAAGCTCCATCTCCATCATGGTGGCCAACGTCTTGAGGCTCTTTGCCGTGAGTTGGGGGGCGTTGGGGGCACTGGGGGGGGCGTTGGGGGCACTGGGGGGCACTGGGGGGCACTGGGTGGGCGCTGGGGGGCGCTAGGGGGCACTGGGGGACACTGGGGGGGCACTGGGGGGCGCTGGGGGGGCTGGGGGCACTGGGGGGGCACTGGGGGCCGCTGGGGGGGCGCTAGGAGGCACTGGGGGGCACTGGGGAGGCACTGGGGGGTGCTGGGGGGCACTAGGGGGGCACTGGGGGCTGCTGGGGGGGCGCTGGGGGGCACTGGGGGGGCACTGGGGGGTGCTGGGGGGGGTGCTAGGGGGCACTGGGGGGCACTGGGGGGGCACTGGGGTGGCTCTGTCTCCATCATGGCCGCCGCTTGGGGGGGCCGCGGGGGGTGTGGGGGACACGGGGGGGGAGGGGTGACAGCTGTGCCCCGCCCCCTCCCCCTCCCCCACCGGGGTCCCTTCCAGAACCTTCCCTCCCCCGCCGTTACCCAGCAGCCCCCGGGGCGCAGCCGGGATTAGGGGGATTTGGGGACACGGGGGGGCCCTGACACCTTGGCCCCGCCCCCCAGTATGGCCCAGCGCCCCCCCAGTGCCCCCCCAGTATGGCTCAGCGCCCCCCCCAGTGCCCCCCAGCGCCCCCCCAGTGCCCCCCGTGACCCCCCAGCACTCCCCAGCCCCTCCCAGTGCCCCCCAGTGCCCCCCAGCGCCCCCGCAGCACCCCCCAGCGCCCCCCTAGTGCCCCCCAGTGACCCCCCAGTGACCCCCAGCGCCCCCCAGTATGGCCCAGCGCCCCCCCAGTGCCCCCCAGTGCCCCCCAGCGCCCCCCAGTGCTCCCCCAGTGCCCCCCCAGTGCCCCCCAGTGCCCCCCAGTGCACCCCCAGTGCACCCCAACCTCCCAATGCCCCCAGCGCCCCCCAGTGCCCTCCATGTCCCCAACGTCTCCAAGACCACCAAGGTCTTGGATGTCCCCAACATCCTCCATGTCCCCAACGTCCCCGATGTCCCCAAGACCCCCAGGTCATTGATGTCCCCAACGTCCTCAACGTCCCCAATGTCCTCAACAGCCCCGATGTCCCCGATGTCCCCAAAGTCCCCAACACCCCCAACGCCCTCCATGTCCCCCAACACCCCCAACGCCCTCCATGTCCCCCAACACCCCCAACGCCCTCCATGTCCCCCAACACCCCCAACGCCCTCCATGTCCCCCAACACCCCCAAGGTCTTTGATGGCCCCGACGTCCTCGATGTCTTCAACATCCTCAATGTCCCCGATGTCCCCAACCCCCCCACCGTCCCCAAGGTCTTTGATATCCCCAACGTCCCCAACGTCCCCAATGTCCCCAACGTCCCCAACGTCCCCAATGTCCCCAACATCCTCAACCCCCCCAAGGTCTTTGATGCCCCCAACGTCCTCCATGTCCCCAACGTCCCCAAGGCCTTTGATGCCCCCAACATCCTCCATGTCCCCAAGGTCCCCAAGACCTTTGATGCCCCCAACGTCCTCCATGTCCCCAAGGTCCCCAAGACCTTTGATGCCCCCAACGTCCTCCATGTCCCCAAGGTCCCCAAGACCTTTGATGCCCCCAACGTCCTCCATGTCCCCAAGGTCCCCAAGACCTTTGATGCCCCCAATGTCCCCAAGGCCTTTGATGCCCCCAACGTCCTCCATGTCCCCAAGGTCCCCAAGACCTTTGATGCCCCCAACATCCTCCATGTCCCCAAGGTCCCCAAGACCTTTGATGCCCCCAATGTCCCCAAGGCCTTTGATGTCCCCAACGTCCTCCATGTCCCCAACGTCCCCAAGGTCTTTGATGCCCCCAACGTCCTCCATGTCCCCAACGTCCCCAAGACCTTTGATGTCCCCAACGTCCCCAAGGCCTTTGATGTCCCCAACGTCCTCCATGTCCCCAATGTCCCCAAGGTCTTTGATGCCCCCAACGTCCTCCATGTCCCCAACGTCCCCAAGGCCTTTGATGCCCCCAACGTCCTCCATGTCCCCAATGTCCCCAAGGCCTTTGATGTCCCCAACGTCCTCCATGTCCCCAACGTCCCCAAGACCTTTGATGTCCCCAACGTCCCCAAGGCCTTTGATGTCCCCAACGTCCCCAAGGTCTTTGATGTCCCCAACGTCCCCAAGACCTTTGATGTCCCCAATGTCCCCAAGACCTTTGATGTCCCCAATGTCCCCAAGGCCTTTGATGTCCCCAACGTCCCCAAGGCCTTTGATGTCCCCAAAGTCCCCAAGGCCTTTGATGTCCCCAACGTCCTCCATGTCCCCAACGTCCCCAAGACCTTTGATGTCCCCAACGTCCCCAAGGCCTTTGATGTCCCCAACGTCCCCAAGGTCTTTGATGTCCCCAACGTCCCCAAGACCTTTGATGTCCCCAATGTCCCCAAGACCTTTGATGTCCCCAATGTCCCCAAGGCCTTTGATGTCCCCAACGTCCCCAAGGCCTTTGATGTCCCCAAAGTCCCCAAGGCCTTTGATGTCCCCAACGTCCCCAAGACCTTTGATGTCCCCAATGTCCCCAAGGCCTTTGATGTCCCCAACGTCCCCAAGGCCTTTGATGCCCCCAACGTCCCCGCCCCCCCGCCCCGCCCCCTGACGCCCCGCCCCCCCGCCCCGCCCCCCGGCAGATCCCGCAGATCAGCTACGCCTCGACGGCGCCGGAGCTGAGCGACCCGGGGCGCTACGAGTACTTCTCGCGCGTGGTGCCCCCCGACTCGTACCAGGCGCAGGCCATGGTGGCCGTCGTGCGCGCCCTGGGCTGGAGCTACGTCTCCACCCTGGCCTCCGAGGGCAACTACGGCGAGAGCGGCGTCGAGGCCTTCGTCCAGAGCTCCCGCGAGGCCGGTCAGCGGGGGCTGGGGGGCGCCGGGGGGCTGGGGGGGCGCTGGGGGCGCCGGGGGGCTGGGGGGCGCTGGGGGGTGCTGGGGGGGTGCTGGGGGGGTGCTGGGGGGTGCTGGGGGGGGTGATGGGGGGTGCTGGGGGGCGCTGGGGGGTGCTGGGGGGTGCTGGGGGGTGCTGGGGGGGCGCTGGGGGGCGCTGGGGGGGCTGGGGGGTGCTGGGGGCGCTGGGGGGGCGCTGGGGGGTGCTGGGGGGCGCTGGGGGGGCGCTGGGGGGTGCTGGGGGGTGCTGGGGGGCTGGGGGGGCGCTGGGGGCGCCGGGGTGCTGGGGGGGTGCTGGGGGGGTGCTGGGGGGGCGCTGGGGGGCTGGGGGGGCGCTGGGGGCGCCGGGGTGCTGGGGGGGTGCTGGGGGGGTGCTGGGGGGGCGCTGGGGGGTGCTGGGGGGGTGCTGGGGGGGTGCTGGGGGGTGCTGGGGGGTGCTGGGGGGGTGCTGGGGGGTGCTGGGGGGCGCTGGGGGGGCTGGGTGGGTGCTGGGGGGGTGCTGGGGGGAGCTGGGGGGGTGCTGGGGGGGTGCTGGGGGGGCGCTGGGGGGTGCTGGGGGGTGCTGGGAGGGCGCTGGGGGGGCGCTGGAGGGTGCTGGGGGGCGCTGGGGGGGTGCTGGGGGGGTGCTGGGAGGGCGCTGGGGGGCGCTGGAGGGTGCTGGAGGGTGCTGGGGGGCGCTGGGGGGGTGCTGGGGGGGTGCTGGGAGGGCGCTGGGGGGCGCTGGAGGGTGCTGGAGGGTGCTGGGGGGAGCTGGGGGGTGCTGGGGGGGTCACCGGGGGGTCACTGTGGGGCGCCGGGGGTCACTGTGGGGTGCTGGGGGTCACCGGGGGGTCACTGTGGGGCGTGGGGGGGTCACTGTGGGGCACGGGGGTCACCGTGGGGCGCTGGGGGTCACCGTGGGGCGCGGGGGGCTCACCGTGGGGCGCCGGGGGGTCACCGTGGGGCGCGGGGGTCACCGTGGGGCGCGGGGGTCACCGTGGGGCGCGGGGCAGGGGGGCTGTGCATCGCCCAGTCCATCAAGATCCCGCGGGAGCCGCGGCCGGGGGAGTTTGCGAAGGTCATCGGGCGCCTGATGGAGACGCCGACGGCCCGCGGGGTGCTGCTCTTCGCCCACGAGGACGACATCCGGTGAGGGCAGCCCGGGCCAGCACGGGCCAGTATGGACCAGTACGGGCCAGTACGGGCCAGTATGGACCAGTATGGACCAGTACGGGCCAGTATGGGCCAGTATGGGCCAGTACGGGCCAGTATGGACCAGTATGGGCCAGTACGGGCCAGTATGGACCAGTATGGACCAGTACGGGACAGTACGGGACAGTAGGGGACAGTAGGGGCCAGTATGGGCCAGTACGGGCCAGTATGGACCAGTATGGGCCAGTACGGGACAGTATGGGCCAGTACGGGCCAGCACGGGCCAGTATGGGACAGTACGGGCCAGTACGGGACAGTAGGGGCCAGTATGGGCCAGTACGGGACAGTATGGGCCAGTACGGGCCAGCACGGGCCAGTATGGGACAGTACGGGCCAGTACGGGACAGTAGGGGCCAGTATGGGCCAGTACGGGCCAGTATGGACCAGTACGGGACAGTATGGGCCAGTACGGGACAGTACGGGACAGTATGGACCAGTATGGGCCAGTATGGGCCAGTATGGGACAGTAGGGGACAGTACGGGACAGTACGGGCCAGTACGGGCCAGTATGGACCAGTATGGGACAGTATGGGACAGCACGGGCCAGCATGGGACAGCACGGGCCAGTATGGGCCAGTATGGACCAGTATGGGCCAGTATGGGCCAGTATGGACCAGTATGGGCCAGCATGGGACAGCACGGGCCAGTATGGGCCAGTATGGGCCAGTATGGACCAGTACGGGCCAGCATGGGACAGCACGGGCCAGTATGGGCCAGCACGGGCCAGTACGGGACAGTAGGGGCCAGTATGGACCAGTACGGGCCAGTATGGGCCAGTACGGGACAGTATGGGCCAGTATGGACCAGTACGGGCCAGTATGGGCCAGTACGGGACAGTAGGGGACAGCACGGGCCA
This sequence comes from Phalacrocorax carbo, assembly GCF_963921805.1. Classification (NCBI taxonomy): domain Eukaryota; kingdom Metazoa; phylum Chordata; class Aves; order Suliformes; family Phalacrocoracidae; genus Phalacrocorax; species Phalacrocorax carbo. The sequence continues at coordinate 8,543 of NW_026990445.1, read as the reverse complement.
GTATGGGCCAGTACGGACCAGCATGGGACAGCACGGGCCAGTATGGACCAGTATGGGCCAGTATGGGCCAGTACGGGCCAGCATGGGACAGCACGGGCCAGTATGGGACAGTAGGGGCCAGTACGGGACAGTACGGGACAGTAGGGGACAGTACAGGCCAGTATGGGCCAGTATGGGCCAGTATGGGCCAGTACGGGACAGTAGGGGACAGTACGGGCCAGTATGGGCCAGTATGGGCCAGTATGGACCAGTATGGGACAGCACGGGCCAGTATGGACCAGTATGGGCCAGTACGGGACAGTACGGGACAGTACGGGACAGTACGGGCCAGTATGGGCCAGTATGGGCCAGTATGGGCCAGTATGGGACAGCACGGGCCAGTATGGACCAGTATGGGCCAGTACGGGACAGTACGGGACAGTACGGGACAGTATGGGCCAGTACGGGCCAGTATGGGCCAGTATGGGCCAGTATGGACCAGTACGGGACAGTATGGACCAGTACGGGACAGTATGGGCCAGTACGGGACAGTACGGGACAGTATGGGCCAGTATGGGCCAGTATAGACCAGTACGGGCCAGTACGGGACGGTATGGGCCAGTATGGGCCAGTATGGGCCAGTACGGGACAGTACGGGCCAGTATGGGCCAGGACGGGACAGTATGGGCCAGTATAGAGCAGTACGGACCAGTATAGAGCAGTATGGACCAGTACGGACCAGTATAGAGCAGGACGGACCAGTATAAACCAGTATAGAGCAGTACGGGCCAGTACAGACCAGTATAGACCAGTATAGAGCAGTATGGACCAGCACAGACCAGTATAGACCAGTATAGAGCAGTACGGACCACTATAGAGCAGGACGGACCAGTATAGACCAGTATAGAGCAGTACGGACCAGTACGGACCAGTATAGACCAGTACAGAGCAGTATGGACCAGTACGGACCAGTATAGACCAGTACGGGCCAGGAAACCCCCCCCAGCGCCCCCCAGCGCCCCCCAGCGCCCCCCAGCGCCTCCCCAGTGCCCCCCAGCGCCCCCCCGATGCCTCCAAGTGCCCCCCAGCGCCCCCCCAGCACCCCCCAGCACCCCCCCGGCGCCCCCCAGCATCGCGCTCTCCCCACAGGCGGGTGCTGGAGGCGGCGGCTCTCGCCAACCTCTCGGGCCACTTCTCCTGGGTGGGCTCCGACAGTTGGGGGGCCAAGATGGGGCCGGTGGCGGGGCTGGAGGAGGCTGCGCACGGCGCCATCACCATCCTCCCCAAGCGCGCCTCCGTCCCCGGTGAGTGCGGATGCCGTGGGGCAGCCCCACGGATCCGTGGGGCAGCCCCACAGCGCCACCCGCCACACCCCTGGGGGACCCATGTGGTTCTGGGTGGGTGCGGGGAATTGTTTGGGGAAGGTCCCATCGCTTTTCCCACTCATCTGGTTATGGGGCAGCCCTACGGATCTATGGGGCAGTCCCACGGATCTATGGGGCAGCCCCACGGCCCAACCCACGGTGCCCCTGGGGGACCCAACTCAATCCGAGTGGGTGCGGGGGGGTGTTTGGGGAGGGTCCTGGCATCATCCTGCTTCTCTGGTTATGGGGCAGCCCCACAGATCTGTGGGGTGCCCCACGGCGCTATGGGATGCCCCACGGCGCTATGGGGCACCGCCCCCCAGGTTTCGACGAGTACTTCACCTCCCGCTCGCTGGAGAACAACCGCCGCAACCTCTGGTTCCACGAGTTCTGGGAGGACGATTTCAACTGCCGCCTGCCCCACGGCGCGCCCCATGGCGAGCCCCACGGCGGCCCCGGCGCCCCCATCCGCAAGTGCACAGGTAACCCCACCCCCCACCCCGCCACTTCTGCCCCATGGCGGTCCTGGGTGCCCCACAGCAGCCCTGGGTGCCCTGTGGCATTGCCCCATGCTCTGCCCCATAGCACCCCTGGCTGCCCCACGGCGCCTGGCTCTGCCCCACAGCTGGGAGCAGCTGCAATGTGGGGCAGCCTGTGGTGACCCCCCCGCTCCAATTGTGGGGCGGCCGTAGGTGCCTGACCCCTATGTGTGGGGCACCCCTGGGTGCTCAGGCCACACCTGTGGGGCAGCTGTGGGTCCCAGATCCACACATGTGGGGCAGAACCTTCCCAACACCATGGGGCACCCTCAACCCTACACCCTACATGTGTGGGTCACGCCCTGGGTGCCTCCCCCCGACTTATCTAAGGGTTTCCTTTGGGTGCCCCCCAACTTATGGGGCAGCCGTGGGTCCCAAACCCCCACGTGTGGGGCAGAACCGTCCCACCCAGCTCACCCTCACCCCACACGCCACCCCACGGCTTCACCCCCGGGTGCCCCTATCCCCCACGCGATGGGTGCCCCTGGGTGCTCCCCAACTTGTGGGGCAGCCGTGGGGCGCTGACCCCCACGTGTGGGGCAGGCCGCGAGCGGATTGGCCGCGACTCGCCCTATGAGCAGGAGGGGAAGGTGCAGTTCGTCATCGACGCCGTGTTGGCCATGGCCCACGGCCTCCACAGCCTATTGGACGAGGCGTGTCCGGGGGGCGGGCTCTGCCCCAGCATGGACCCGCCCGACGGGCGCCGCCTCCTCGCCCACATCCGCCGCGTCGCCTTCAACGGTGCTGGGGGGCGCTGGGGGGCGCTGGGGGGCACTGGGGGGGCACTGGGGGGGCACTGGGGGTGCTGGGGAGGCACTGGGGGGAGCTGGGGGGCACTGGGAGGGCACTGGGGGGTCACTGGGGGCGCTGGGGAGGCACTGGGGGGAGCTGGGGGGCACTGGGAGGGCACTGGGGGGGCGCTGGGGGGCGCTGGGGGGCCACTGGGGGGGCGCTGGGGGGTGCTGGGGGGCGCTGGGGGGCACTGGGGGGCGCTGGGGGGCACTGGGGGGGGCTTCTTTGCCCTATACGGGGGATGCTGGTGCTGGAGTGGGGGTGTCGCTGGGCCTTGCTGTGTGGTGCCGGTGGGCGTCAGTGGCTGATACTGGTTTATACCGGTTTATACTGGTTTATACTGGTTTATACCGGTTTATACTGGTTTATACTGGTTTCGAGGGCTGATACTGGTTTGCACTGGCCCGCAGGCAGCGCGGGGACGCCGGTGAGCTTCAACGAGAACGGGGACGCGCCGGGGCGCTACGACATCTTCCAGTTCCAGGGGGGCAACGGCAGCGGCACCTACCGAGCCGTGGGGCAGTGGGTGCAGGGGCTGCACCTGCGGGTGGGTGCCGGGCGCCCCCCGGGCAACTGGGTGGCTCCCTGGTCAGCTGGGTGGCCCCACGGTCAACTGGCGGGACCTTCAGGGCCTACTGGGTCTTCCCATGGCCAACTGGGTCTTCCCATGGCCAACTGGGTCTTCCCATGGCCAACTGGGTGGCCCCATGGCCAACTGGGTGGCCCCATGGTCAACTGGTGGGACCTTCAGGGCCAACTGGGCACGCCTATGGTCAACTGGGTGTTTCTATGGTCAACTGGTGGGACCTTCACGGTCAACTGGGTGGCCCAATGGTCAACTGGTTGCTCCTATGGTCAATTGGTGGGACCTTCATGGCCAACTGGGTGGCCCAATGGTCAACTGGTTGCTCCTATGGTCAATTGGTGGGACCTTCATGGCCAACTGGGTGGCCCAATGGTCAACTGGTTGCTCCTATGGTCAATTGGTGGGACTCCTATGGTCACCTGGGCGCTCCTATGGTCAACTGGGTGCTTCTATGGTCAACTGGTGGGACCTTCATGGTCAACTAGGTCTTCCCATAGCCAACTGGGTGCTCCTATGGTCAACTGGGTGACCCCACAGTCAACTGGTGGGACCTTCACGGTCAACTGGGTGGCCCCATGGTCAACTGGTGGGACCTTCAGGGTCAACTGGGTGGCCCAATGGTCAACTGGTTGCTCCTATGGTCAATTGGTGGGACCTTCATGGCCAACTGGGCGCTCCTATGGTCAACTGGGTGACCCCATGGTCAACTGGTGGGATCTTCCTGGTCAACTGGGTGGCCCAATGGTCAACTGGTGGGACCTCCATGGCCAACTGGTTCTTCCCATGTCCAACTGGGTCTTCCCACGGCCAATTGGGTCTTCCAATGGCCAACTGTGTCTTCCCATGGCCAACTGGGCACCCCCATGGTCAACTGGTGGGTCCTTCATGGCCAACTGGGTCTTCCCATGTCCAACTGGGTGGCCCCATGGTCAACTGGTGGGTCCTTCATGGCCAACTGGGTCTTCCCATGGCCAACTGGGTGTTCCTATGGTCAACTGGGTGCCCCCATGGTCAACTGGTGGGTCCTTCATGGCCAACTGGGTCTTCCCATGGCCAATTGGGTGGCCCCATGATTAACTGGTGGGTCCTTCATGGCCAACTGGGTCTTCCCATGGCCAATTGGGTGGCCCCATGATTAACTGGTGGGTCCTTCATGTCCAACGGGGTCTTCCCATGGCCAACTGGGTGTACCTATTGTCAACTGGGCGCCCCCATGGTCAACTGGTGGATGGTCCCATGTCCAATTGGGTCTTCCCATGGTCAACTGGATCTTCCCATGGCCAATTGGGTCTTTCTATGGTCAACTGGGTGCTCCTATGGTCAACTGGTGGGTCCTTCATGGCCAACTGGGTGGCCCCATGGTTAACTGGTGGGTCCTTCATGGCCAACTGGGTCTTCCCATGGCCAACTGGGTCTTCCCATGGCCAACGGGGTCTTCCCATGGCAAACGGGGTCTTCCCATGGCCAACTGGGTGTACCTATTGTCAACTGGGTCTTCCCATGGCCAACGGGGTCTTCCCATGGCCAACGGGGTCTTCCCATGGCCAACTGGGTGTACCTATTGTCAACTGGGTCTTCCCATGGTCAACTGGTGGGTCCTTCATGGCCAACTGGGTCTTTTCATGGCCAATTGGGTCTTCCCATGGCCAACTGGGTCTTCCAATGGCCAACTGGGTCTTCCCATGGCCAACGGGGTGTTCCTATTGTCAACTGGGCGCCCCCATGGTCAACTGGTGGGTCCTTCATGGCCAACTGGGTCTTCCCACGGCCAACTGGGTGCCCCATCTCCCCCCGCCGCGGGCTGTGGCCGCCGCCAGGGCGTGTCCCTCGCCTCCGGGGCGTGTCTCTTCCTCACCTGTCCCCTCCCGCAGGCCGAGGAGATGACGTGGGGCGCCGGCGCGCTGGCCCCGCCCCCCTCGGTGTGCAGCCTCCCCTGCGGCCCCGGCGAGCGCAAGAAACCGGTCAAAGGCGTCCCGTGCTGTTGGCACTGCGAGCTCTGCGGCGGCTACCACTACCGGGCCGACGTCTTCACCTGCCTGCCCTGCCCCGCCCACCTCCGCCCCACCCCCAACCGCACCGCCTGCCGCCCCACCCCCGTCCTGCGCCTCCGCTGGGGCGACCCGTGGGCCGCCGTCCCCTTGGCCTTGGCCACCGTCGGCTTGATGGCCACCGCCTTCGTCTTGGCCACCTTCGTCAAACACCACGAGACGCCCATCGTCAAGGCCTCGGGGCGGGAGTTAAGTTACGTCCTATTGGCCGGGATCGCGTTGGTTTACGCCATCACCTTCCTCATGGTGGCCGAGCCCGGCGTGGGCGTCTGCGCCCTGCGGCGGCTCTTCTTGGGCCTGGGGATGAGCTTGACCTACGCCGCCCTCCTCACCAAGACCAATCGGATCTACAGGATCTTCGAGCAGGGTGAGGGCGCGGTGGGGGAGGTAAAGGTCCCGGGTTGGGGGGTGGGAGCTTGTTTGAGGGTCATGAGGGATGTGGGATGGGGTTCCACCAACTCCATCTTCATCCTGGGACCAACCAGGTCTTCTCTGTCCTCAAGGATGGTGAGTTATGGGGGGAACTAAGAGTTCTGGAGGTCCCAGGGGGTCGGGAAAGGTCCAGGGGTCAAGGTTGAGGGCGATGAAGGACATGGGATGGGGTTCCACCAACTCCATCTTCATCCTGGGACCAACCAGGTCCCCCGTGTCCTCAAGGATGGTGAGTTATGGGGGAGACCAGGAGTTCTGGAGGTCCCAGGGGGCCAGGAAAGGTCCAAGAGGCAAGGTTGGGGTTCAGGAGGTTGGTCTGAGGGACGTGGGATGGGGTTCCACCAACTCCATCTTCATCCTGGGACCAACAAGGTTCCCCGTGTCCTCAAGGATGGTGAGTTGTGGGGGGAACTAAGCATTCTAGAGGTCCCAGGGGGTCGGGAAAGGTCCAGGGGTCAAGGTTGAGGGCGATGAAGGACATGGGATGGGGTTCCACCAACTCCATCTTCATCCTGGGACCAACCAGGTCTTCTCTGTCCTCAAGGATAGTGAGTTATGGGGGAGACCAGGAGTTCTGGAGGTCCCAGGGGGCCAGGAAAGGTCCAAGAGGCAAGGTTGGGGTTCAGGAGGTTGGTCTGAGGGACGTGGGATGGGGTTCCACCAACTCCATCTTCATCCTGGGACCAACCAGGTCCCCCGTGTCCTCAAGGATGGTGAGTTATGGGGGGAACTAAGAGTTCTGGAGGTCCCAGGGGGTCGGGAAAGGTCCAGGGGTCAAGGTTGAGGGCGATGAAGGACATGGGATGGGGTTCCACCAACTCCATCTTCATCCTGGGACCAACCAGGTCCCCCGTGTCCTCAAGGATGGTGAGTTATGGGGGAGACCAGGAGTTCTGGAGGTCCCAGGGGGTTGGGAAGGGGACCCAGCCCTCGGGACCCCCCCCATAACCCCCCCATTTCGTGTCTCCCCCCTTCCCCCCCCAGGCAAGCGCTCAGTGACCCCGCCCCGTTTCATCAGCCCCACCTCCCAGCTCCTCATCACCTTCACCTTGAGCGGCCTCCAACTGGTGGCCGCCGCCCTTTGGCTCCTCCTCCGCCCCCCCCACGCCCTCGTCGACTACGAGATGGGGCGGAGCCCCGACCCCGAGGACGCCCGCGGCGTCCTCCGCTGCGACATGGCCGAGGGCGGCACCCTGGCCTGCCTCGCCTACGCGCTCTTCCTCATGCTGACCTGCACCGTCTACGCCGTCAAGGCCCGCGGCGTCCCCGAGACCTTCAACGAGGCCAAGCCCATCGGCTTCGCCATGTACACCACGTGCGTCGTCTGGCTGGCCTTCGGCCCCATCTTCTTCGGCGCCGCCCAGTCGGCCGAGAGGGTGAGGAGGGGGTTTGGGGGGGAACTGGGGGGGTTTTGGGGCAAACCAGTAGGGTTTGGGGGGGGACCAGTAGGGTTTGGTGGGGAACTGGGAGGTTTTGGGGGGAAATGAGGAGGTTTTGGGGCAAACCAGTAGGGTTTTGGGGGGGAACTGGGGGGTTTTGGGGGGAAATTGGGAGGTTTGGGGGGGAACTGGGAGGTTTTGGGGGGAACTGGGAGGTTTTGGGGGGAAATTGGGAGGTTGGGGGGGGAACTGGGAGCTTTTACAGGGAAATTGGGAGGTTTTGGGGGGGAACTGGGAGGTTTTGGGGGAAATTGGGAGGTTTTGGGGGGGAACTGGGAGGTTTTGGGGGGGAAATTGGGAGGTTTGGGGGGGAACTGGGAGGTTTTGGGGGAAATTGGGAGGTTTTGGGGGGGAACTGGGAGGTTTTGGGGGGGAAATTGGGAGGTTGGGGGGGAAACTGGGAGGTTTGGGGGGAACTGGGAGGTTTTGGGGGGAAATTGGGGGGTTTGGGGGGAAATTGGGAGGTTTTGGGGGGAAATTGGGAGGTTTGGGGGGGCACTGGGAGCTTTTACAGGGAAACTGGGAGGTTTTGGAGGGAACTGGGAGGTTTTGGGGGGAAATTGGGAGGTTTTGGGGGGGAACTGGGAGGTTTTGGGGGGAAATTGGGAGATTTGGGGGGGAACCAGTAGGGTTTGGGGGGAACTGGGAGGTTTTAGGGCAAACCAGTAGGGTTTGGGGGAAAACTGGGAGGTTTTAGGGCAAACCAGTAGGGTTTGGGGGGGAACTGGGAGGTTTTGGGGGGAAATTGGGAGGTTTTGGGGGGAACCAGTAGGGTTTGGGGGGAAACTGGGAGGTTTTAGGGCAAACCAGTAGGGTTTGGGGGGAAACTGGGAGGTTTTGGGTGGGAACTGGGAGGTTTTGGGGGGAAATTGGGAGGTTTTGGGGGGAACCAGTAGGGTTTGGGGGGAAACTGGGAGGCTTTAGGGCAAACCAGTAGGGTTCGGGAGGAAATTGGGAGGTTTAGAGGGGAAATTGGGAGGTTTTGGGGGGGAACTGGGAGGTTTTTTGGGGGAAACTGGGAGGTTTGGGGGGAACCCAGTAGCGTTTGGGGGGAAACCAGTAGGGTTTGGGGGGAAACTGGGAGGTTTTGGGGTGGGAACTGGGCGGTTTTGGGGCGAACCGGTAGGGTCTGGGGGGGAAGCGGGCGGTTGGGGGCGTGGCCCCGCGACCCCGCGGCCCCGCCCCCAGGTGCACGTGCAGACGGCGACGCTGACGGTCTCCATGAGCCTCTCGGCCTCGGTGCCGCTCGCGCTGCTCTACGCGCCCAAGGTCTACGTCATCCTGCGTCACCCCGAGCGCAACCAGCCGCGCCGCGCCCGCGCCGGCCCCGCCCCCTAGCGCCGCCCCCCCGCCCCCGGCCCGCC
>NW_026990444.1:0-176890 GCF_963921805.1 Phalacrocorax carbo | reverse complement strand
CCGCGGCAAAAAACGGACCGGTGCCGGCACCCCGGAATGGGCCGCCGCGTCAGAAAATGGACCGGAGCCGGCACCCCGGAATGGGCCGCCGTGGCAAAAAACGGACCGGCTCCAGCACCCCGGAATGGGCCGCCGCGGCAAAAAACGGACCGGCCCCGGCACCCTGGAATGGGCCTCCGCGGCAAAAAACAGACCAGAGCCTGCACTCCTAAACGGGCCGCTGCGGCAAAAAACGGACCGGAGCCGGCACCCCGGAATGGGCCTCCGCGGCAGAAAAAGGACCGGAGCCGGCACCCCGGAATGGGCCGCCGCGGCAAAAAACGGACCGGAGCCGGCACCCCGGAATGGGCCGCCGTGGCAATAGACGGACCTGGTCCGGCACCCCGGAATGGGCCGCCGCGGCAAAAAACGGAACGGCACCGGCACCCCGGAATGGGCCGCCGCGGTGAAAAACGGACCGGCGCCGGCACCCCGGAATGGGCCGCCGCGGCAAAAAACGGACCCGAGCCGGCACCCCGGAATGGGCCACCGCGGCAAAAAACGGACCGGAGCCGGCACCCCGGAATGGGCCGCCGCGCAAAAAACGGACCGGAGCCGGCACCGCGGAATGGGCCGCCGCGGCAAAAAACGGACCGGAGACGGCACCCCGGAATGGGCCGCCGCGGCAAAAAACAGACCGGATGCGGCCCGCGCAATGCGCCGCCGTGCAAAATCCGGACCGGATCGGGCCGCGTAATGTGCCGCCGCGCAAAAAACGGACCGGATACGACCCGCGCAATAAGCCGCTGCGCAAAAACTGGACCGGAGCCGGCACCCCGGAATGGGCCGCCGCGGTGAAAAACGGACCGGCTCCGGCACCCTGGAATGGGCCGCCGCGGCAAAAAACGGACCGGAGCCGGCACCCCGGAATGGGCCGCCGCGGCAAAAAACGGACCTGGTCCGGCACCCCGGAATGGGCCTCCGCGGCAAAAAACGGACCGGCTCTGGCAACCCCGGAATGGGCCGCCGCGGCAAAAAACGGACCCGAGCCGGCACCCCGGAACGGGGCGCCACGGCAAAAAACGGACCGTAGCCGGCACCCCGGAATGGGCCGCCGCGGCAAAAAACGGACCGGCTCCGGCACCCCGGAATGGGCCTCCGCGGCAAAAAACGGACCGGCTCTGGCAACCCCGGAATGGGCCGCTGCGGCAAAAAACGGACCGGGTCCGGCACCCCGGAATGGGCCGCCGCGGCAAAAAACGGACCGGAGCCGGCACCCCGGAATGGGCCGCCGCGGCAAAAAACAGACCGTAGCCGGCACCCCGGAATGGGCCGCCGCGGCAAAAAACAGACCGGCCCCGGCACCCCGTAATGGGCCGCCGCGGCAAAAAACGGACCGGATCCGGCACCCCGGAATGGGCCGCCGTGGCAAAAAACGGACCGGCGCCGGCACCCCGGAATGGGCCGCCGCGGCAAAAAATGGACCGTAGCCGGCACCCCGGAATGGGCCGCCGCGGCAAAAAACGGACCGGAGCCGGCACCCCGGAATGGGCCTCCGCGGCAAAAAAAGGACCGGAGCCGGCACCCCGGAATGGGCCGCCGCGGCAAAAAACGGATCGGAGCCGGCACCCCGGAATGGGCCGCCGTGGCAATAAACGGACGTGGTCTGGCACCCCGGAATGGGCCGCCGCGGCAAAAAACGGAACGGCACCGGCACCCCGGAAAGGGCCGCCGCGGTGAAAAACGGACCGGCGCCGGCACCCCGGAATGGGCCGCCGCGGCAAAAAACGGACCGGCCCCGGCACCCCGGAATGGGCTGGCGCAACAAAAAATGGACCAGTTCTGGCAACCCGGAATGCGCCGCCGCGCAAAATCCGGACCGGATTGGGCCGCGGAATGGGCCGCCGCGCAAAAACTGAACTGGAGCCGGCACCCCGGAATGGGCCGCCGCGGCAAAAAACGGACCGGCACCGGCACCTAGGAATGGGTCGCTGCGACAAAAAATGGACCGGAGACGGCACCCCGGAATGGGCCACCGCGGCAAAAAACGGACCGGAGCCGGCACCCCGGAATGGGCCGCCGCGCAAAAAACGGACCGGAGCCGGCACCGCGGAATGCGCCGCCGCGGCAAAAAACGGACCTGGTCCGGCACCCCGGAATGGGCCGCCGCGGCAAAAAACGGACCGGAGCCGGCACCCCAGAATGGGCCGCCGCGGCAAAAAACGGAACGGCACCGGCACCCCGGAATGGGCCTCCGCGGTGAAAAACGGACCGGCGCCGGCACCCCGGAATGGGCCGCCGCGGCAAAAAACGGACCCGAGCCGGCACCCCGGAATGGGCCGCCGCGCCAAAAAACGGACCGGAGCCGGCACCCCGGAATGGGCCGCCGCGCAAAAACTGGACCGGAGCCGGCACCCCGGAATGGGCCGCCGCGATGAAAAACGGTCCGGCTCCGGCACCCCGGAATGGGCCGCCGCGGCAAAAAACGGACCGGAGCCGGCACCCCGGAATGGGCCGCCGCGGCAAAAAACGGACCGGGTCCGGCACCCCGGAATGGGCCTCCGCGGCAAAAAACGGAACGGCTCTGGCAACCCCGGAATGGGCCGCCGCGGCAAAAAACGGACCCGAGCCGGCACCCCGGAACGGGGCGCCACGGCAAAAAACGGACCGTAGCCGGCACCCCGGAATGGGCCGCCGCAGCAAAAAACGGACCGGCTCCGGCACCCCGGAATGGGCCTCCGCGGCAAAAAACGGACCGGCTCTGGCAACCCCGGAATGGGCCGCCGCGGCAAAAAACGGACCGGAGCCGGCACCCCGGAACGGGCCGCCGCGGCAAAAAACAGACCGTAGCCGGCACCCCGGAATGGGCCGCCGCGGCAAAAAACGGACCGGATCCGGCACCCCGGAATGGGCCGCCGCGGCAAAAACCGGACCGGATCCGGCCCGCGCAATGCGCCGCCGCGCAAAATCCGGACCGGATCGGGCCGCGGAATGTGCCGCCGCGCAAAAACTGGACCGAATACCGTCGGCGGAATGGGCCGCCGCGCAAAAAGCGAACCGGATCCAGCCTGCGCAATAAGCCGCTGCGCAAAAACTGGACTGGAGCCGGCACCCCGGAATGGGCCGCCGCAGTGAAAAACGGACCGGCCCCGGCACCCCGGAATGGGTCGCTGCGGCAAAAAACGGACCGGCTCTGGCAACCCCGGAATGGGCCGCCGCGGTGAAAAACGGACCGGAGCCGGCACCGCGGAATGGGCCGCCGCGGCAAAATCCGGACCGTAGCCGGCACCCCGGAATGGGCCGCCGCGGCAAAAAACGGACCGGCCCCGGCACCCCGGAATGGGCCGCCGCGGCAAAAAACGGACCCGAGCCGGCACCCCGGAATGGGCCGGCACGGCAAAAAATGGACCGGATCCGGCCCGCGCAATTCGCCGCCGCGCAAAATCCGGACCGGATCGGTACACGGAATGGGCCGCCGCGGCAAAAACCGGACCGGATACGGTCCGCGGAATGGGCCGCTGCGCAAAAACTGGACCGGAGCCGGCACCCCGGAATGGGCCGCCGCGGTGAAAAACGGACCGGCTCCGGCACCCGGAATGGGCCGCCGCGGCAAAAAACGGACCGGCCCCGGCACCCCGGAATGGGCCGCCGCGGCAAAAAACGGACCGGCTCCGGCACCACGGAATGGGCCGCCGCAGCAAAAAACGGACTGGCTCCGGCACCCCGGAATGGGCCGCCGCGGCAAAAAACGGACCGGGTCCGTCACCCCGGAATGGGCCGCCGCGGTGAAAAACGCACCGGAGCCGGCACCCCGGAATGGGCCGCCGCGGCAAAAAACGGACCGGAGCCGGCACCCCGGAATGGGCCGCCGCGGCAAAAAACGGATCGGAGCCGGCACCCCGGAATGGGCCGCCGCGGCAAAAAACGGACCGGCTCCGGCACCCCGGAATGGGCCGCCGCGGCAAAAAACGGAACGGCACCGGCACCCCGGAATGGGCCGCCGCGGTGAAAAACGGACCGGCGCCGGCACCCCGGAATGGGCCGCCGCGGCAAAAAACGGACCGGAGCCGGCACCCCGGAATGGGCCGCCGCGGCAAAAAAACGGACCGGCTCCGGCACCCCGGAATGGGCCGCCGCGCAAACACCGGACCGGCGCCGGCCCGCGCAATGCGCCGGTGCGCAAAACCTGGACTGGAGCCGGCACCCCGGAATGGGCCGCCGCGGCAAATAACGGACCGGCTCCGACACCCCAGAATGGGCCGCTGCGGCGAAAATCGGACCGGAGCCGGCACCCCGGAATGGGCCGCCGCGGCAAAAAACGGACCGGAGACGGCACCCCGGAATGGGCCGCCGCGGCAAAAAACGGACCGGAGCCGGCACCACGGAATGGGCCGCCGCGGCAAAAAACGGACCTGGTCCGGCACCCCGGAATGGGCCGCCGCGGCAAAAAACGGACCGGCTCCGGCACCCCGGAATGGGCCGCCGCGGCAAAAAACGGACCTGGTCCGGCACCCCGGAATGGGCCGCCGCGCTAAAAAACGGACCGGAGCCGGCACCCCGGAAAGGGCCGCCGCGGCAAAATAGGGACCCAGCGCCGGCACCCCGGAATGGGCCGCCGCGGCAAAAAACCTGGACTGGAGCCGGCACCCCGGAATGGGCCGCCGCGGCAAAAAACGGACCGGAGCCGGCACCCTGGAATGGGCCGCCTCGGCAAAAAACGGACTGGCTCCGGCACCCCGGAATGGGCCGCCGCGCCAAAAAACGGACCGGCCCCGGCACCCTGGAATGGGCCGCCGCGGCAAAAAACAGACCGGAGCCGGCACCCCGGAATGGGCCGCCGCGGCAAAAAACGGACCGTAGCCGGCACCCCGGAATGGGCCGCCGCGGCAGAAAACGGACCGGAGCCGGCACCCCGGAATGGGCCGCCGCGGCAAAAAACGGACCGGCTCCAGCACCCCGGAATGGGCCGCCGCAGCAAAAAACGGACCGGCTCCGGCACCCCGGAATGGGCCGCCGCGGCAAAAAACGGACTGGAGCCGGCACCCCGGAATGGGCTGGCGCAACAAAAAACGGACCAGGTCTGGCAACCCGGAATGCGCCGCCGCGCAACATCCGGACCGGATACGGTCCGCGGAATGGGCCGCCGCGCAAAAACTGGACCGGATACGGTCCATGGAATGGGCCGCCGCGCAAAAACCGGACCGGATCCGGCCCGCGCAATAGGCCGCTGCGCAAAAACTGAACTGGAGCCGGCACCCCGGAATGGGCCGCCGCGGTGAAAAACGGACCGGCGCCGGCACACCGGAATGGGCCACCACGGCAAAAAACGGACCGGTGCCGGCACCCCGCAATGGGCCGCCGCGCAAAAAACGGACCGGCCCCGGCACCCCGCAATGGGACGCCGCATCAAAAAACGGACCGGCTCTGGCAACCCCGGAATGGGCCGCCGCGGCAAAAAAACGGACCTGGTCCGTCACCCCGGAATGGGCCGCCGCGGCAAAAAACGGACCGGCCCCGGCACCCCGGAATGGGCCGCCACGGCAAAAAAACGGACCGTAGCCGGCACCCCGGAATGGGCCGCCGCGGCAAAAAACAGACCGTAGCCGGCACCCCGGAATGGGCCGCCGCAGCAAAAAACGGACCGGCTCCGGCACCCCGGAATGGGCCGCCACGGCAAAAAACGGACCGGCTCTGGCAACCCCGGAACAGGGCGCCACGGCAAAAAACGGACCGTAGCCGGCACCCCGTAATGGGCCGCCGCGGTGAAAAACGGACCGGCGCCGGCACCCCGGAATGGGCCGCCGCGGCAAAAAACGGACCTGGTCCGGCACCCCTGAATGGGCTGCCGCGGCAAAAAACAGACCGGCCCCGGCACCCCGGAATGGGCCGCCGCGGCAAAAAACGGACCGGATCCGGCACCCCGGAATGGGCCGCCGCGGCAAAAACCGGACCGGATCCGGCACCCCGGAATGGGCCGCCGCGGCAAAAAACGGACCGGATCCGGCCCGCGCAATGCGCCACCGCGCAAAATCCGGACCGGATCGGGCCGCGGAATGGGCCGCCGCGCAAAAACCGGACCGGATACGGTCCGCGGAATGGGCCGCCGCGCAAAAACCGGACCAGATCCGGCCCGCCAAATGCACCGCCGCGCAAAAAGCGAACCGGATCCAGGCCGCGCAATAAGCCGCTGCGCAAAAACTGGACTGGAGCCGGCACCCCGGAATGGGCCGCCGCAGTGAAAAACGGACCGGAGCCGGCACCCCGGAATGGGTCGCTGCGGCAAAAAATGGACCGGAGCCGGCACCCCGGAATGGGCCGCCGCGGCAAAAAACGGACCGGCCCCGGCACCCCGGAATGGGCCGCCGCGGTGAAAAACGGACCGGAGCCGGCACCGCGGAATGGGCCGCCGCGGCAAAATCCGGACTGTAGCCGGCACCCCGGAATGGGCCGCCGCGGCAAAAAACGGACCGGCTCCGGCACCCCGGAATGGGCCGCCGCGGCAAAAAACGGACCGGAGACGGCACCCCGGAATGGCCCGCACGGCAAAAAACGGACCGGATCCGGCCCACGCAATGCGCCGCCGCGCAAAATCCGGACCGGATCGGTACGCGGAATGGGCCGCCGCGGCAAAAACCGGACCGGATACGGTCCGCGGAATGGGCCGCTGCGCAAAAACTGGACCGGAGCCGGCACCCCGGAATGGGCCGCCGCGGCAAAAAACGGACCGGCTCCGGCACCCCGGAATGGGCCGCCGCGGCGAAAAACGGACCGGCTCCGGCACCCCGGAATGGGCCGCCGCGGCAAAAAACGGACCGGCGCCGGCAGCCCGGAATGGGCCGCCGCGGCTAAAAACGGACCGGCCCCGGCACCCCGGAATGGGCCGCCGCGGCAAAAAATGGACCGGGTACGGCACCCCGGAATGGGCCGCCACGGCAAAAAACAGACTGGAGCCTGCACTCCTAAACGGGCCGCCGCGGCAAAAAACGGACCGGCTCCGTCACCCTGGAATGGGCCACCGCGCAAAAACCGGACCGGAGGCGGCATGCCGGAACGGGCCGCTGCGGCAAAAACCGGACCGCATCCGGCACCCCGGAATGCGCCGCCGCGCAAAAACCGGACCGGCGCCGGCCCGCGCAATGCGCCGGTGCGCAAAACCTGGACTGGAGCCGGCACCCCGGAATGGGCCGCCGCGGCAAAAAACGGAACGGAGACGGCACCCCAGAATGGGCCGCCACAGCAAAAATCGGACCGGCTCTGGCAACCCCGGAATGAGCCGCCACAGCAAAAATCGGACCGGCTCCGGCACCCCGGAATGGGCCGCCGCGGAAATAAACGGACCGGCTCCGGCACCCCGGAATGGGCCGCCGCGGCAAAAAAGGGAACGGCACCGGCACCCCGGAATGGGCCGCCGCGGCAAAAAACGGTCCGGCTCCAGCACCCCGGAATGGGCCGCCGCGGCGAAAAACGCACCAGAGCCGGCACCCCGGAATGGGCCGCCGCGGCAAAAAACGGACCGGAGCCGGCACCACGGAATGGGCCGCCGCAGCAAAAAACGGACTGGCTCCGGCACCCCGGAATGGGCCGCCGCGGCAAAAAACAGACCGGAGACGGCACCCCGGAATGGGCCGCCGCGGCGAAAAACGCACCGGAGCCGGCACCCCGGAATGGGCCGCCGCGGCAAAAAACGGACCGGAGCCGGCACCACGGAATGGGCCGCTGCAGCAAAAAACGGACCTGGTGCGGCACCCCGGAATGGGCCGCCACGGCAAAAAACAGACCAGAGCCAGCACCCCGGAATGGGCCGCCGTGGCAAAAAACGGACCTGCTCCGGCACCCCGGAATGGGCCGCCGCGCCAAAAAACGGACCGGAGCCGGCACCCCGGAATGGGCCGCCGCGGCAGAAAACGGACCGGAGCCGGCACCCCGGAATGGGCCGCCGCGGCAAAAAACGGACTGGCTCCAGCACCCCGGAATGGGCCGCCGCAGCAAAAAACGGACCGGCTCCGGCACCCCGGAATGGGCCGCCGCGGCAAAAAACGGACTGGAGCCGGCACCCCGGAATGGGCTGGCGCAACAAAAAACGGACCAGGTCTGGCAACCCGGAATGCGCCGCCGCGCAACATCCGGACCGGATACGGTCCGCGGAATGGGCCGCCGCGCAAAAACCGGACCGGATACGGTCCATGGAATGGGCCGCCGCGCAAAAACCGGACCGGATCCGGCCCGCGCAATAGGCCGCTGCGCAAAAACTGAACTGGAGCCGGCACCCCGGAATGGGCCGCCGCGGTGAAAAACGGACCGGCGCCGGCACACCGGAATGGGCCACCACGGCAAAAAACGGACCGGTGCCGGCACCCCGCAATGGGCCGCCGCGCAAAAAACGGACCGGCCCCGGCACCCCGCAATGGGACGCCGCATCAAAAAACGGACCGGCTCTGGCAACCCCGGAATGGGCCGCCGCGGCAAAAAACGGACCGGCCCCGGCACCCCGGAATGGGCCGCCGCGGCAAAAAACGGACCGGCCCCGGCACCCCGGAATGGGCCGCCACGGCAAAAAACGGACCGTAGCCGGCACCCCGGAATGGGCCGCTGCGGCAATAAACGGACCTGAGACGGCACCCCGGAACGGGCCGCCGCGGCAAAAAACGGACCGTAGCCGGCACCCCGTAATGGGCCGCCGCGGTGAAAAACGGACCGGCGCCGGCACCCCGGAATGGGCCGCCGCGCCAAAAAACGGACCTGGTCCGGCACCCCTGAATGGGCTGCCGCGGCAAAAAACAGACCGGCCCCGGCACCCCGGAATGGGCCCCCGCGGCAAAAAACGGACCGGATCCGGCACCCCGGAATGGGCCGCCGCGGCAAAAACCGGACCGGATCCGGCACCCCGGAATGGGCCGCCGCGGCAAAAAACGGACCGGATCCGGCCCGCGCAATGCGCCACCGCGCAAAATCCGGACCGGATCGGGCCGCGGAATGGGCCGCCGCGCAAAAACCGGACCGGATACGGTCCGCGGAATGGGCCGCCGCGCAAAAAACGGACCAGATCCGGCCCGCCAAATGCACCGCCGCGCAAAAAGCGAACCGGATCCAGGCCGCGCAATAAGCCGCTGCGCAAAAACTGGACTGGAGCCGGCACCCCGGAATGGGCCGCCGCAGTGAAAAACGGACCGGAGCCGGCACCCCGGAATGGGTCGCTGCGGCAAAAAATGGACCGGAGCCGGCACCCCGGAATGGGCCGCCGCGGCAAAAAACGGACCGGCCCCGGCACCCCGGAATGGGCCGCCGCGGTGAAAAACGGACCGGAGCCGGCACCGCGGAATGGGCCGCCGCGGCAAAATCCAGACTGTAGCCGGCACCCCGGAATGGGCCGCCGCGGCAAAAAACGGACCGGCTCCGGCACCCCGGAATGGGCCGCCGCGGCAAAAAACGGACCGGAGACGGCACCCCGGAATGGCCCGCACGGCAAAAAACGGACCGGATCCGGCCCACGCAATGCGCCGCCGCGCAAAATCCGGACCGGATCGGTACGCGGAATGGGCCGCCGCGGCAAAAACCGGACAGGATACGGTCCGCGGAATGGGCCGCTGCGCAAAAACTGGACCGGAGCCGGCACCCCGGAATGGGCCGCCGGGGTGAAAAACGGACCGGAGCCGGCACCCCGGAATGGGCCGCCGCGGCAAAAAACGGACCGGCGCCGGCAGCCCGGAATGGGCCGCCGCGGCTAAAAACGGACCGGCCCCGGCACCCCGGAATGGGCCGCCGCGGCAAAAAATGGACCGGGTACGGCACCCCGGAATGGGCCGCCACGGCAAAAAACAGACTGGAGCCTGCACTCCTAAACGGGCCGCCGCGGCAAAAAACGGACCGGCTCCGTCACCCTGGAATGGGCCACCGCGCAAAAACCGGACCGGAGGCGGCATGCCGGAACGGGCCGCTGCGGCAAAAACCGGACCGCATCCGGCACCCCGGAATGCGCCGCCGCGCAAAAACCGGACCGGCGCCGGCCCGCGCAATGCGCCGGTGCGCAAAACCTGGACTGGAGCCGGCACCCCGGAATGGGCCGCCGCGGCAAAAAACGGAACGGAGACGGCACCCCAGAATGGGCCGCCACAGCAAAAATCGGACCGGCTCTGGCAACCCCGGAATGAGCCGCCACAGCAAAAATCGGACCGGCTCCGGCACCCCGGAATGGGCCGCCGCGGAAATAAACGGACCGGCTCCGGCACCCCGGAATGGGCCGCCGCGGCAAAAAAGGGAACGGCACCGGCACCCCGGAATGGGCCGCCGCGGCAAAAAACGGTCCGGCTCCAGCACCCCGGAATGGGCCGCCGCGGCGAAAAACGCACCAGAGCCGGCACCCCGGAATGGGCCGCCGCGGCAAAAAACGGACCGGAGCCGGCACCACGGAATGGGCCGCCGCAGCAAAAAACGGACTGGCTCCGGCACCCCGGAATGGGCGGCCGCGGCAAAAAACAGACCGGAGCCAGCACCCCGGAATGGGCCGCCGCGGCAAAAAACGGACCGGAGACGGCACCCCGGAATGGGCCGCCGCGGCGAAAAACGCACCGGAGCCGGCACCCCGGAATGGGCCGCCGCGGCAAAAAACGGACCGGAGCCGGCACCACGGAATGGGCCGCTGCAGCAAAAAACGGACCTGGTGCGGCACCCCGGAATGGGCCGCCACGGCAAAAAACAGACCAGAGCCAGCACCCCGGAATGGGCCGCCGTGGCAAAAAACGGACCTGCTCCGGCACCCCGGAATGGGCCGCCGCGGCAAAAAACGGACCGGAGCCGGCACCCCGGAATGGGCCGCCGCGGCAGAAAACGGACCGGAGCCGGCACCCCGGAATGGGCCGCCGCGGCAAAAAACGGACCGGCTCCAGCACCCCGGAATGGGCCGCCTCGGCAAAAAACGGACCGGCGCCGGCAGCCCGGAATGGGCCGCCGCGGCAAAAAATGGACCGGGTACGGCACCCCGGAATGGGCCGCCACGGCAAAAAACAGACTGGAGCCTGCACTCCTAAACGGGCCGCCGCGGCAAAAAACGGACCGGCTCCGTCACCCTGGAATGGGCCACCGCGCAAAAACCGGACCGGAGGCGGCATGCCGGAACGGGCCGCTGCGGCAAAAACCGGACCGCATCCGGCACCCCGGAATGCGCCGCCGCGCAAAAACCGGACCGGCGCCGGCCCGCGCAATGCGCCGGTGCGCAAAACCTGGACTGGAGCCGGCACCCCGGAATGGGCCGCCGCGGCAAAAAACGGAACGGAGACGGCACCCCAGAATGGGCCGCCACAGCAAAAATCGGACCGGCTCTGGCAACCCCGGAATGAGCCGCCACAGCAAAAATCGGACCGGCTCCGGCACCCCGGAATGGGCCGCCGCGGAAATAAACGGACCGGCTCCGGCACCCCGGAATGGGCCGCCGCGGCAAAAAAGGGAACGGCACCGGCACCCCGGAATGGGCCGCCGCGGCAAAAAACGGTCCGGCTCCAGCACCCCGGAATGGGCCGCCGCGGCGAAAAACGCACCAGAGCCGGCACCCCGGAATGGGCCGCCGCGGCAAAAAACGGACCGGAGCCGGCACCACGGAATGGGCCGCCGCAGCAAAAAACGGACTGGCTCCGGCACCCCGGAATGGGCCGCCGCGGCAAAAAACAGACCGGAGCCAGCACCCCGGAATGGGCCGCCGCGGCAAAAAACGGACCGGAGACGGCACCCCGGAATGGGCCGCCGCGGCGAAAAACGCACCGGAGCCGGCACCCCGGAATGGGCCGCCGCGGCAAAAAACGGACCGGAGCCGGCACCACGGAATGGGCCGCTGCAGCAAAAAACGGACCTGGTGCGGCACCCCGGAATGGGCCGCCACGGCAAAAAACAGACCAGAGCCAGCACCCCGGAATGGGCCGCCGTGGCAAAAAACGGACCTGCTCCGGCACCCCGGAATGGGCCGCCGCGCCAAAAAACGGACCGGAGCCGGCACCCCGGAATGGGCCGCCGCGGCAGAAAACGGACCGGAGCCGGCACCCCGGAATGGGCCGCCGCGGCAAAAAACGGACTGGCTCCAGCACCCCGGAATGGGCCGCCGCAGCAAAAAACGGACCGGCTCCGGCACCCCGGAATGGGCCGCCGCGGCAAAAAACGGACTGGAGCCGGCACCCCGGAATGGGCTGGCGCAACAAAAAACGGACCAGGTCTGGCAACCCGGAATGCGCCGCCGCGCAACATCCGGACCGGATACGGTCCGCGGAATGGGCCGCCGCGCAAAAACCGGACCGGATACGGTCCATGGAATGGGCCGCCGCGCAAAAACCGGACCGGATCCGGCCCGCGCAATAGGCCGCTGCGCAAAAACTGAACTGGAGCCGGCACCCCGGAATGGGCCGCCGCGGTGAAAAACGGACCGGCGCCGGCACACCGGAATGGGCCACCACGGCAAAAAACGGACCGGTGCCGGCACCCCGCAATGGGCCGCCGCGCAAAAAACGGACCGGCCCCGGCACCCCGCAATGGGACGCCGCATCAAAAAACGGACCGGCTCTGGCAACCCCGGAATGGGCCGCCGCGGCAAAAAACGGACCGGCCCCGGCACCCCGGAATGGGCCGCCGCGGCAAAAAACGGACCGGCCCCGGCACCCCGGAATGGGCCGCCACGGCAAAAAACGGACCGTAGCCGGCACCCCGGAATGGGCCGCTGCGGCAATAAACGGACCTGAGACGGCACCCCGGAACGGGCCGCCGCGGCAAAAAACGGACCGTAGCCGGCACCCCGTAATGGGCCGCCGCGGTGAAAAACGGACCGGAGCCGGCACCCCGGAATGGGCCGCCGCGCCAAAAAACGGACCTGGTCCGGCACCCCTGAATGGGCTGCCGCGGCAAAAAACAGACCGGCCCCGGCACCCCGGAATGGGCCCCCGCGGCAAAAAACGGACCGGATCCGGCACCCCGGAATGGGCCGCCGCGGCAAAAACCGGACCGGATCCGGCACCCCGGAATGGGCCGCCGCGGCAAAAAACGGACCGGATCCGGCCCGCGCAATGCGCCACCGCGCAAAATCCGGACCGGATCGGGCCGCGGAATGGGCCGCCGCGCAAAAACCGGACCGGATACGGTCCGCGGAATGGGCCGCCGCGCAAAAAACGGACCAGATCCGGCCCGCCAAATGCACCGCCGCGCAAAAAGCGAACCGGATCCAGGCCGCGCAATAAGCCGCTGCGCAAAAACTGGACTGGAGCCGGCACCCCGGAATGGGCCGCCGCAGTGAAAAACGGACCGGAGCCGGCACCCCGGAATGGGTCGCTGCGGCAAAAAATGGACCGGAGCCGGCACCCCGGAATGGGCCGCCGCGGCAAAAAACGGACCGGCCCCGGCACCCCGGAATGGGCCGCCGCGGTGAAAAACGGACCGGAGCCGGCACCGCGGAATGGGCCGCCGCGGCAAAATCCAGACTGTAGCCGGCACCCCGGAATGGGCCGCCGCGGCAAAAAACGGACCGGCTCCGGCACCCCGGAATGGGCCGCCGCGGCAAAAAACGGACCGGAGACGGCACCCCGGAATGGCCCGCACGGCAAAAAACGGACCGGATCCGGCCCACGCAATGCGCCGCCGCGCAAAATCCGGACCGGATCGGTACGCGGAATGGGCCGCCGCGGCAAAAACCGGACAGGATACGGTCCGCGGAATGGGCCGCTGCGCAAAAACTGGACCGGAGCCGGCACCCCGGAATGGGCCGCCGGGGTGAAAAACGGACCGGAGCCGGCACCCCGGAATGGGCCGCCGCGGCAAAAAACGGACCGGCGCCGGCAGCCCGGAATGGGCCGCCGCGGCTAAAAACGGACCGGCCCCGGCACCCCGGAATGGGCCGCCGCGGCAAAAAATGGACCGGGTACGGCACCCCGGAATGGGCCGCCACGGCAAAAAACAGACTGGAGCCTGCACTCCTAAACGGGCCGCCGCGGCAAAAAACGGACCGGCTCCGTCACCCTGGAATGGGCCACCGCGCAAAAACCGGACCGGAGGCGGCATGCCGGAACGGGCCGCTGCGGCAAAAACCGGACCGCATCCGGCACCCCGGAATGCGCCGCCGCGCAAAAACCGTACCGGCGCCGGCCCGCGCAATGCGCCGGTGCGCAAAACCTGGACTGGAGCCGGCACCCCGGAATGGGCCGCCGCGGCAAAAAACGGAACGGAGACGGCACCCCAGAATGGGCCGCCACAGCAAAAATCGGACCGGCTCTGGCAACCCCGGAATGAGCCGCCACAGCAAAAATCGGACCGGCTCCGGCACCCCGGAATGGGCCGCCGCGGAAATAAACGGACCGGCTCCGGCACCCCGGAATGGGCCGCCGCGGCAAAAAAGGGAACGGCACCGGCACCCCGGAATGGGCCGCCGCGGCAAAAAACGGTCCGGCTCCAGCACCCCGGAATGGGCCGCCGCGGCGAAAAACGCACCAGAGCCGGCACCCCGGAATGGGCCGCCGCGGCAAAAAACGGACCGGAGCCGGCACCACGGAATGGGCCGCCGCAGCAAAAAACGGACTGGCTCCGGCACCCCGGAATGGGCGGCCGCGGCAAAAAACAGACCGGAGCCAGCACCCCGGAATGGGCCGCCGCGGCAAAAAACGGACCGGAGACGGCACCCCGGAATGGGCCGCCGCGGCGAAAAACGCACCGGAGCCGGCACCCCGGAATGGGCCGCCGCGGCAAAAAACGGACCGGAGCCGGCACCACGGAATGGGCCGCTGCAGCAAAAAACGGACCTGGTGCGGCACCCCGGAATGGGCCGCCACGGCAAAAAACAGACCAGAGCCAGCACCCCGGAATGGGCCGCCGTGGCAAAAAACGGACCTGCTCCGGCACCCCGGAATGGGCCGCCGCGGCAAAAAACGGACCGGAGCCGGCACCCCGGAATGGGCCGCCGCGGCAGAAAACGGACCGGAGCCGGCACCCCGGAATGGGCCGCCGCGGCAAAAAACGGACCGGCTCCAGCACCCCGGAATGGGCCGCCTCGGCAAAAAACGGACCGGCTCCGGCACCCCGGAATGGGCCGCCGCGGCAAAAAACGGACTGGAGCCGGCACCCCGGAATGGGCTGGCGCAACAAAAAACGGACCAGGTCTGGCAACCCGGAATGCGCCGCCGCGCAACATCCGGACCGGATACGGTCCGCGGAATGGGCCGCCGCGCAAAAACCGGACCGGATACGGTCCATGGAATGGGCCGCCGCGCAAAAACCGGACCGGATCCGGCCCGCGCAATAGGCCGCTGCGCAAAAACTGAACTGGAGCCGGCACCCCGGAATGGGCCGCCGCGGTGAAAAACGGACCGGCGCCGGCACACCGGAATGGGCCACCACGGCAAAAAACGGACCGGTGCCGGCACCCCGCAATGGGACGCCGCATCAAAAAACGGACCGGCTCTGGCAACCCCGGAATGGGCCGCCGCGGCAAAAAACGGACCGGCCCCGGCACCCCGGAATGGGCCGCCGCGGCAAAAAACGGACCGGCCCCGGCACCCCGGAATGGGCCGCCACGGCAAAAAACGGACCGTAGCCGGCACCCCGGAATGGGCCGCTGCGGCAATAAACGGACCTGAGACGGCACCCCGGAACGGGCCGCCGCGGCAAAAAACAGACCGTAGCCGGCACCCCGGAATGGGCCGCCGCAGCAAAAAACGGACCGGCTCCGGCACCCCGGAATGGGCCGCCACGGCAAAAAACGGACCGGCTCTGGCAACCCCGGAACAGGGCGCCACGGCAAAAAACGGACCGTAGCCGGCACCCCGTAATGGGCCGCCGCGGTGAAAAACGGACCGGCGCCGGCACCCCGGAATGGGCCGCCGCGGCAAAAAACGGACCTGGTCCGGCACCCCTGAATGGGCTGCCGCGGCAAAAAACAGACCGGCCCCGGCACCCCGGAATGGGCCGCCGCGGCAAAAAACGGACCAGATCCGGCACCCCGGAATGGGCCGCCGCGGCAAAAACCGGAACGGCCCCGGCACCCCGGAATGGGCCGCCGCGGCAAAAAACGGACCGGATCCGGCCCGCGCAATGCGCCACCGCGCAAAATCCGGACCGGATCGGGCCGCGGAATGGGCCGCCGCGCAAAAACCGGACCGGATACGGTCCGCGGAATGGGCCGCCGCGCAAAAACCGGACCAGATCCGGCCCGCCAAATGCACCGCCGCGCAAAAAGCGAACCGGATCCAGGCCGCGCAATAAGCCGCTGCGCAAAAACTGGACTGGAGCCGGCACCCCGGAATGGGCCGCCGCAGTGAAAAACGGACCGGAGCCTGCACCCCGGAATGGGTCGCTGCGGCAAAAAATGGACCGGAGCCGGCACCCCGGAATGGGCCGCCGCGGCAAAAAACGGACCGGCCCCAGCACCCCGGAATGGGCCGCCGCGGTGAAAAACGGACCGGAGCCGGCACCGCGGAATGGGCCGCCGCGGCAAAATCCAGACTGTAGCCGGCACCCCGGAATGGGCCGCCGCGGCAAAAAACGGACCGGCTCCGGCACACCGGAATGGGCCGCCGCGGCAAAAAACGGACCGGAGACGGCACCCCGGAATGGCCCGCACGGCAAAAAACGGACCGGATCCGGCCCACGCAATGCGCCGCCGCGCAAAATCCGGACCGGATACGGTCCGCGGAATGGGCCGCTGCGGCAAAAACCGGACCGGATACGGTCCGCGGAATGGGCCGCTGCGCAAAAACTGGACCGGAGCCGGCACCCCGGAATGGGCCGCCGGGGTGAAAAACGGACCGGCTCCGGCACCCCGGAATGGGCCGCCGCGGCGAAAAACGCACCGGCTCCGGCACCCCGGAATGGGCCGCCGCGGCAAAAAACGGACCGGCGCCGGCAGCCCGGAATGGGCCGCCGCGGCTAAAAACGGACCGGCCCCGGCACCCCGGAATGGGCCGCCGCGGCAAAAAATGGACCGGGTACGGCACCCCGGAATGGGCCGCCACGGCAAAAAACAGACTGGAGCCTGCACTCCTAAACGGGCCGCCGCGGCAAAAAACGGACCGGCTCCGTCACCCTGGAATGGGCCACCGCGCAAAAACCGGACCGGAGGCGGCATGCCGGAACGGGCCGCTGCGGCAAAAACCGGACCGCATCCGGCACCCCGGAATGCGCCGCCGCGCAAAAACCGGACCGGCGCCGGCCCGCGCAATGCGCCGGTGCGCAAAACTTGGACTGGAGCCGGCACCCCGGAATGGGCCGCCGCGGCAAAAAACGGAACGGAGACGGCACCCCAGAATGGGCCGCCACAGCAAAAATCGGACCGGCTCTGGCAACCCCGGAATGAGCCGCCACAGCAAAAATCGGACCGGCTCCGGCACCCCGGAATGGGCCGCCGCGGAAATAAACGGACCGGCTCCGGCACCCCGGAATGGGCCGCCGCGGCAAAAAAGGGAACGGCACCGGCACCCCGGAATGGGCCGCCGCGGCAAAAAACGGTCCGGCTCCAGCACCCCGGAATGGGCCGCCGCGGCGAAAAACGCACCAGAGCCGGCACCCCGGAATGGGCCGCCGCGGCAAAAAACGGACCGGAGCCGGCACCACGGAATGGGCCGCCGCAGCAAAAAACGGACTGGCTCCGGCACCCCGGAATGGGCCGCCGCGGCAAAAAACAGACCGGAGCCAGCACCCCGGAATGGGCCGCCGCGGCAAAAAACGGACCGGAGACGGCACCCCGGAATGGGCCGCCGCGGCGAAAAACGCACCGGAGCCAGCACCCCGGAATGGGCCGCCGCGGCAAAAAACGGACCAGAGCCAGCACCCCGGAATGGGCCGCCGTGGCAAAAAACGGACCTGCTCCGGCACCCCGGAATGGGCCGCCGCGCCAAAAAACGGACCGGAGCCGGCACCCCGGAATGGGCCGCCGCGGCAAAAAACCTGTACTGGAGCCGGCACCCCGGAATGGGCCGCCGTGGCAAAAAACGGACCGGCTCCAGCACTCCGGAATGGGCCGCCGTGGCAAAAAACGGACCGGCCCCGGCACCCCGGAATGGGCCGCCGCGGCAAAAAAAGGTCCGGCCCCGGCACCCTGGAATGGGCCGCCGCGGCATAAAACGGACCGGAGCCGGCACCGCGGAATGGGCCGCCTCGGCAAAAAACGGACCGGCCCAGGCACCCCGGAATGGGCCGCCGCGGCAAAAAACGGACCGGAGCCGGCACCCCGGAATGGGCCGCCGCGGCAAAAAACGGACCGGCGCCGGCACCCCGGAATGGGCCGCCGCGGCAAAAAACGGACCGGCCCCGGCACCCTGGAATGGGCCGCTGCGGCAAAAAACGGACCGGCTCCGGCACCCCGGAATGGGCCGCCGCGGCAAAAAAAGGACCGGAGCCGGTACCCCGGAATGGGCCGCCGCGGCAAAAAACGGATCGGAGCCGGCACCCCGGAATGGGCCGCCGTGGCAATAAACGGACCTGGTCCGGCACCCCGGAATGGGCCGCCGCGGCAAAAAACGGAACGGCACCGGCACCCCGGAATGGGCCGCCGCGGCAAAAAAGGGACCGGCCCCGGCACCCCGGAATGGGCCTCCGCGGCAAAAAACGGACCGGCCCCGGCACCCTGGAATGGGCCGCCGCGGCAAAAAACGGACCGGCCCCGGCACCCTGGAATGGGCCTCCGCGGCAAAAAACGGACCGGCTCCAGCACCCCGGAATGGGCCGCCGTGGCGAAAAACGGACCGGCCCCGGCACCCTGGAATGGGCCGCCGCGGCAAAAAACGGACCGGAGCCGGCACCACGGAATGGGCCGCCGCGGCAAAAAACGCACCGGAGCCGGCACCCCGGAATGGGCCGCCGCGGCAAAAAACGGACCGGCCCCG
Organism: Phalacrocorax carbo; assembly: GCF_963921805.1. Lineage (NCBI taxonomy): Eukaryota > Metazoa > Chordata > Aves > Suliformes > Phalacrocoracidae > Phalacrocorax > Phalacrocorax carbo. Next base: position 158,075 of record NW_026990444.1, on the reverse strand, counting down.
GCACCCCGGAATGGGCCACCGCGGCAAAAAACGGACCGGCCCTGGCACCCCGGAATGGGCCGCCGCGGCAAAAAACGGACCGGAGCCGGCACCCCGGAATGGGCCGCCGCGGCAAAAAACGGACCGGCGCCGGCACCCCGGAATGGGCCGCCGCGGCAAAAAACGGACCGGCGCCGGCACCCCGGAATGGGCCCCCGCGGCAAAAAACGGACCGGCCCCGGCACCCCGGAATGGGCCGCCGCGGCAAAAAACGGACCAGCCCCGGCACCCCGGAATGGGCCGCCGCGGCAAAAAACGGACCGGCCCCGGCACCCCGGAATGGGCCGCCGCGGCAAAAAACGGACCCGAGCCGGCACCCCGGAATGGGCCCCTGCGGCAAAAAACGGACCGTAGCCGGCAACCCGGAATGGGCCGCCGCGGCAAAAAACGGACCCGAGCCGGCACCCCGGAAAGGGCCGCCGCGGCAAAAAACGGACCGTAGCCGGCAACCCGGAATGGGCCGCCGCGGAAAAGCCGGACCTGGTCCGGCACCCCGGAATGGGCCGCCGCGGCAAAATAGGGACCCAGCGCCGGCACCCCGGAATGGGCCGCCGCGGCAAAAAACGGACCGGCCCCGGCACCCCGGAATGGGCCGCCGCGGCAAAAAACGGACCGGCGCCGGCACCCCGGAATGGGCCGCCGCGGCAAAAAACGGACCAGGTCCGGCACCCCGGAATGGGCCGCCGCGGCAAAAGATGGAACGGCTCCGGCATCCCGGAATGGGCCGCCGCGGCAAAAAACGGACTGGAGCCGGCACCCCGGAATGGGCCGTCGCGGCAAAAAACGGACCGGCGCCGGCACCTCGGAATGGGCCGCCGCGGCAAAAAACGGACCGGAGCCGGCACCCCGGAATGGGCCGTCGCGCTAAAAAACGGAGCAGATCCGGCACCCCGGAATGGGCCGCCGCGGCAAAAAACGGACTGGTTCCGGCACCCCGGAATGGGCCGCCGCGGCAAAAAACGGACCGGCACCGGCACCCCGGAATGGGCCGCCGCGGCATAAAACGGACCGGAGCCGGCACCCCGGAATGGGCCGCCGCGCCAAAAAACGGAATGGCACCGGCACCCCGGAATGGGCCGCCGTGGCAAAAAACGGACCGGAGCCGGCACCACGGAATGGGCCGCCGCGGCAAAAAACGGACCGGAGCCGGCACCCCGGAATGGCCCGCACGGCAAAAAACGGACCGGAGCCGGCACCCCGGAATGGGCCGCCGCGGCAAAAAACGGACCGACTCCGGCACCCCGGAATGGGCCGCCGCGGCAAAATACGGACCAGCCCCGGTACCCCGGAATGGACCGCCGCGCAAAAAACAGACCGGAGCCGGCACCCCGGAATGGGCCGCCGCGGCAAAAAACGGACCCGAGCCGGCACCCCGGAATGGGCCCCTGCGGCAAAAAACGGACCGTAGCCGGCAACCCGGAATGGGCCGCCGCGGCAAAAAACGGACCCGAGCCGGCACCCCGGAAAGGGCCGCCGCGGCAAAAAACGGACCGTAGCCGGCAACCCGGAATGGGCCGCCGCGGAAAAGCCGGACCTGGTCCGGCACCCCGGAATGGGCCGCCGCGGCAAAATAGGGACCCAGCGCCGGCACCCCGGAATGCGCCGCCGCGGCAAAAAACGGACCGGCCCCGGCACCCCGGAATGGGCCGCCGCGGCAAAAAACGGACCGGCGCCGGCACCCCGGAATGGGCCGCCGCGGCAAAAAACGGACCAGGTCCGGCACCCCGGAATGGGCCGCCGCGGCAAAAGATGGAACGGCTCCGGCATCCCGGAATGGGCCGCCGCGGCAAAAAACGGACTGGAGCCGGCACCCCGGAATGGGCCGTCGCGGCAAAAAACGGACCGGCGCCGGCACCTCGGAATGGGCCGCCGCGGCAAAAAACGGACCGGAGCCGGCACCCCGGAATGGGCCGTCGCGCTAAAAAACGGACTGGTTCCGGCACCCCGGAATGGGCCGCCGCGGCAAAAAACGGACCGGCACCGGCACCCCGGAATGGGCCGCCGCGGCATAAAACGGACCGGAGCCGGCACCCCGGAATGGGCCGCCGCGCCAAAAAACGGAATGGCACCGGCACCCCGGAATGGGCCGCCGTGGCAAAAAACGGACCGGAGCCGGCACCACGGAATGGGCCGCCGCGGCAAAAAACGGACCGGAGCCGGCACCCCGGAATGGCCCGCACGGCAAAAAACGGACCGGAGCCGGCACCCCGGAATGGGCCGCCGCGGCAAAAAACGGACCGACTCCGGCACCCCGGAATGGGCCGCCGCGGCAAAATACGGACCAGCCCCGGTACCCCGGAATGGACCGCCGCGCAAAAAACAGACCGGCCCCGGCACCCCGGAATGGGCCGCCGCGCCAAAAAACGGACCGGAGCTGGCACCCCGGAATGGGCCGCCGCGGCAAAAAACGGACCGGCCCCGGCACCCCGGAATGGGCTGGCGCAACAAAACACGGACCAGGTCTGGCAACCCGGAATGCGCCGCCGCGCAAAATCCGGACCGGATCGGGCCGCGGAATGTGCCGCCGCGCAAAAACCGGACCGGATCCGGCCCGCGGAATGCGCCGCCGCGCAAAAAGCGAACCGGATCCGGCCCGCGCAATAAGCCGCTGCGCAAAAACTGGACTGGAGCCGGCACCCCGGAATGGGCCGCCGCGGTGAAAAACGGACCGGGTCCTGCACCCGGAATGGGCCGCCGCGGCAAAAAACGGACCTGGTCCGGCACCCCGGAATGGGCCGCCGCGGCAAAATCCGGACCAGAGTCGGCACCCCGGAATGGGCCACCGCGCAAAAACCGGACCGGATCCGGCCCGCGGAACGGGCCGCTGCGGCAAAAACCGGACCGCATCCGTCACCCCGGAATGGGCCGCCGCGGCAGAAAACGGACCGGCTCCGGCACCCCGGAATGGGCCGCCACGGCAAAAAACAGACCGGCCCCTGCACTCCTAAACGGGCCTCCACGGCAAAAAACGGACCTGCTCCGGCACCCCGGAATGGGCCGCCGCAGCAAAAAACGGACCGGAGCCGGCACCCCGGAATGGGCCGCCGCGCCAAAAAACGGACCTGGTCCGGCACCCCGGAATGGGCCGCCGCGGCAAAAAAACGGAACGGCCCCGGCACCCCGGAATGGGCCGCCGCGGCAAAAAATGGACCCGAGCCGGCACCCCGGAACGGGGCGCCACGGCAAAAAACGGACCGTAGCCGGCACCCCGGAATGGGCCGCCGCGGCAAAAAACGGACCTGGTCCGGCACCCCTGAATGGGCCGCCGCGGCAAAAAACGGACCGGAGCCGGCACCCCGGAATGGGCCGCCGCAGCAAAAAACGGACCGGCGCCGGCACCCCGGAATGGGCTGGCGCAACAAAAAACGGACCAGGTCTGGCAACCCGGAATGCGCCGCCACGCAAAATCCGGATCGGATCGGGCCGCGGAATGGGCCACTGCGCAATAACCGGACCGGATCCGGCCCGCGCAATAAGCCGCTGCGCAAAAACTGGACTGGAGCCGGCACCCCGGAATGGGCCGCCGCGGTGAAAAACGGACCGGCGCCGGCACCCCGGAATGGGCCGCCGCGGCAAAAAACGGACCGGATCCGGCAACCCGGAATGGGCCGCCGCGGCAAAAAACGGACCGGATCCGGCCCGCGCAATGCGCCGCCGCGCAAAATCCGGACCGGATCCGGCCCGCGCAATGCGCCGCCGCGCAAAAAGCGGACTGGATCCGGCCCGCGCAATAAGCCGCTGCGCAAAAACTGGACCGGAGCCGGCACCCCGGAATGGGCCGCCGCGGTGAAAAACGGACCGGGTCCTGCACCCGGAATGGGCCGCCGCGGCAAAAGATGGAACGGCTCCGGCATTCCGGAATGGGCCGCCGCGGCAAAAAACAGACCGGAGACGGCACTCCTAAACGGGCCGCCGCGCCAAAAAACGGACCGGAGCCGGCACCCCGGAATGGGCCGCCGCGGCAAAAAACGGACCGGAGCCGGCACCCCGGAATGGGCCGCCGCAGCAAAAAAAGGACCGGAGTCGGCACCCCGGAATGGGCCGCCGCGGCAAAAAACGGAACGGCACCGGCACCCCGGAATGGGCCGCCGCGGCAAAAAACGGACCTGTGCCGGAACCCCGGAATGGGCCACCGCGGCAAAAAACGGACCGGCCCCGGCACCCCGGAATGGGCCGCCGCAGCAAAAAGCGGACCAGCCCCGGCACCCCGGAATGGGCCACCACGGCAAAAAATGGACCGGCCCCGGCACCCCGGAATGGGCCGCCACGGCAAAAAACAGACCGGCCCCCGCACTCCTACACGGGCCTCCACGGCAAAAAACGGACCGGAGCCGGCACCCCGGAATGGGCCGCCGCGGCAAAAAACGGACCGGAGCCGGCACCCCGGAATGGGCCGCCGCGCCAAAAAACGGACCTGGTCCGGCACCCCGGAATGGGCCGCCGCGGCAAAAAACGGAACGGCCCCGGCACCACGGAATGGGCCGCCGCGGCAAAAGATGGAACGGCTCCGGCATTCCGGAATGGGCCGGCGCGGCAAAAAACGGACTGGAGCCGGCACCCCGGAATGGGCCGCCGCGGCGAAAAACGCACCGGCTCTGGCACCCCGGAATGGGCCGCCGCGGCAAAAAACGGACCTGGTCCGGCACCCCGGAATGGGCCGCTGCGGCAAAAAACGGACCTGGTCCGGCACCCAGGAATGGGCCGCTGTGGCAAAAAACGGACCGGAGCCGGCACCCCGGAATGGGCCGCCGCGCAAAAAACGGACCGGAGCCGGCACCGCGGAATGGGCCGCCGCGCAAAAACCGGACCGGATCCGGCCCGCGGAACGGGCCGCCGCGGCAAAAACCGGACCTGGTCCGGCACCCCGGAATGGGCCGCCGCGGCAGAAAGCGGACCGGAGCCGGCACCCCGGAATGGGCCGCCGCGGCAAAAAACGGACCGGCCCCGGCACCCCGGAATGGGCCGCCACGGCAAAAAACAGACCGGAGCCGGCACTCCTAAACGGGCCTCCACGGCAAAAAACGGACCGGAGCCGGCACCCCGGAATGGGCCGCCGCGGCAAAAAACGGACCGGCGCCGGCACCCCGGAATGGGCCGCCGCGGCAAAAAACGGACCGTAGCCGGCACCCCGGAATGGGCCGCCGCGGCAATAAACGGACCTGAGACGGCACCCCGGAATGGGCCGCCGCGGCAAAAAACGGACCGGCTCCGGCACCCCGGAATGGGCCGCCGCGGCAAAAAACGGACCGTAGCCAGCACCCCGGAATGGGCAGCCGCGGCAAAAAACGGACTGGCTCCGGCACCCCGGAATGGGCCGCACGGCAAAAAACGGACCGGCCCCGGCACCCCGGAATGGGCCGCCGCGGCAAAAAACGGTCCGGCTCCAGCATCCCGGAATGGGCCGCCGCGGCAAAAAACGGACTGGAGCCGGCACCCTGGAATGGGCCGCACGGCAAAAAACGGACCGGCCCCGGCACCCCGGAATGGGCCGCCGCGGTGAAAAACGGACCGGGTCCTGCACCCGGAATGGGCCGCCGCGGCAAAAAACGGACCTGGTCCGGCACCCCGGAATGGGCCGCCGCGGCAAAATCCGGACCAGAGTCGGCACCCCGGAATGGGCCACCGCGCAAAAACCGGACCGGATCCGGCCCGCGGAACGGGCCGCTGCGGCAAAAACCGGACCGCATCCGTCACCCCGGAATGGGCCGCCGCGGCAGAAAACGGACCGGCTCCGGCACCCCGGAATGGGCCGCCACGGCAAAAAACAGACCGGCCCCTGCACTCCTAAACGGGCCTCCACGGCAAAAAACGGACCGACTCTGGCACCCCGGAATGGGCCGCCGCAGCAAAAAACGGACCGGAGCCGGCACCCCGGAATGGGCCGCCGCGCCAAAAAACGGACCTGGTCCGGCACCCCGGAATGGGCCGCCGCGGCAAAAAACGGAACGGCCCCGGCACCCCGGAATGGGCCGCCGCGGCAAAAAATGGACCCGAGCCGGCACCCCGGAACGGGGCGCCACGGCAAAAAACGGACCGTAGCCGGCACCCCGGAATGGGCCGCCGCGGCAAAAAACGGACCTGGTCCGGCACCCCTGAATGGGCCGCCGCGGCAAAAAACGGACCGGAGCCGGCACCCCGGAATGGGCCGCCGCAGCAAAAAACGGACCGGCGCCGGCACCCCGGAATGGGCTGGCGCAACAAAAAACGGACCAGGTCTGGCAACCCGGAATGCGCCGCCACGCAAAATCCGGACCGGATCGGGCCGCGGAATGGGCCACTGCGCAATAACCGGACCGGAGCCGGCCCGCGCAATAAGCCGCTGCGCAAAAACTGGACTGGAGCCGGCACCCCGGAATGGGCCGCCGCGGTGAAAAACGGACCGGCGCCGGCACCCCGGAATGGGCCGCCGCGGCAAAAAACGGACCGGATCCGGCAACCCGGAATGGGCCGCCGCGGCAAAAAACGGACCGGCTCCGGCACCCCGGAATGGGCCGCCGCGGCAAAAACCGGACCGGATCCGGCCCGCGCAATGCGCCGCCGCGCAAAATCCGGACCGGATCCGGCCCGCGCAATGCGCCGCCGCGCAAAAAGCGGACTGGATCCGGCCCGCGCAATAAGCCGCTGCGCAAAAACTGGACCGGAGCCGGCACCCCGGAATGGGCCGCCGCGGTGAAAAACGGACCGGGTCCTGCACCCGGAATGGGCCGCCGCGGCAAAAGATGGAACGGCTCCGGCATTCCGGAATGGGCCGCTGCGGCAAAAAACGGACTGGAGCCGGCACCCCGGAATGGGCCGCCGCGGCGAAAAACGGACCGGAGCCGGCACCCCGGAATGGTCCGCCGCAGCAAAAAACGGACTGGCTCCGGCACCCCGGAATGGGCCGCCGCGGCAAAAAACAGACCGGAGACGGCACTCCTAAACGGGCCGCCGCGCCAAAAAACGGACCGGAGCCGGCACCCCGGAATGGGCCGCCGCGGCAAAAAACGGACCGGAGCCGGCACCCCGGAATGGGCCGCCGCAGCAAAAAAAGGACCGGAGTCGGCACCCCGGAATGGGCCGCCGAGGCAAAAAACGGAACGGCACCGGCACCCCGGAATGGGCCGCCGCGGCAAAAAACGGACCTGTGCCGGAACCCCGGAATGGGCCACCGCGGCAAAAAACGGACCGGCCCCGGCACCCCGGAATGGGCCGCCGCAGCAAAAAGCGGACCAGCCCCGGCACCCCGGAATGGGCCACCACGGCAAAAAATGGACCGGCCCCGGCACCCCGGAATGGGCCGCCACGGCAAAAAACAGACCGGCCCCCGCACTCCTAAACGGGCCTCCACGGCAAAAAACGGACCGGAGCCGGCACCCCGGAATGGGCCGCCGCGGCAAAAAACGGACCGGAGCCGGCACCCCGGAATGGGCCGCCGCGCCAAAAAACGGACCTGGTCCGGCACCCCGGAATGGGCCGCCGCGGCAAAAAACGGAACGGCCCCGGCACCCCGGAATGGGCCGCCGCGGCAAAAGATGGAACGGCTCCGGCATTCCGGAATGGGCCGGCGCGGCAAAAAACGGACTGGAGCCGGCACCCCGGAATGGGCCGCCGCGGCGAAAAACGCACCGGCTCTGGCACCCCGGAATGGGCCGCCGCGGCAAAAAACGGACCTGGTCCGGCACCCCGGAATGGGCCGCTGCGGCAAAAAACGGACCTGGTCCGGCACCCAGGAATGGGCCGCTGTGGCAAAAAACGGACCGGAGCCAGCACCCCGGAATGGGCCGCCGCGCAAAAAACGGACCGGAGCCGGCACCGCGGAATGGGCCACCGCGCAAAAACCGGACCGGATCCGGCCCGCGGAATGGGCCGCCGCGGCAAAAACCGGACCTGGTCCGGCACCCCCGGAATGGGCCCGCCGCGGCAGAAAGCGGACCGGAGCCGGCACCCGGAATGGGCCGACGCGGCAAAAAACGGACCGGCCCCGGCACCCCGGAATGGGCCGCCACGGCAAAAAACAGACCGGAGCCTGCACTCCTACACGGGCCTCCACGGCAAAAAACGGACCGGAGCCGGCACCCCGGAATGGGCCGCCGCGGCAAAAAACGGACCGGCGCCGGCACCCCGGAATGGGCCGCCGCGGCAAAAAACGGACCGTAGCCGGCACCCCGGAATGGGCCGCCGCGGCAATAAACGGACCTGAGACGGCACCCCCGGAATGGGCCGCCGCGGCAAAAAACGGACCGGACCGGCTCCGGCACCCCGGAATGGGCCGCCGCGGCAAAAAACGGACCGTAGCCAGCACCCCGGAATGGGCCGCCGCGGCAAAAAACGGACTGGCTCCGGCACCCCGGAATGGGCCGCACGGCAAAAAACGGACCGGCCCCGGCACCCCGGAATGGGCCGCCGCGGCAAAAAACGGTCCGGCTCCAGCATCCCGGAATGGGCCGCCGCGGCAAAAAACGGACTGGAGCCGGCACCCTGGAATGGGCCGCACGGCAAAAAACGGACCGGCCCCGGCACCCCGGAATGGGCCGCCGCGGCAAAAAACGGACCGGAACCGGCACCCCGGAATGGGCCGCCGCGGCAGAAAACGGACCGGAGCCGGCACCCCGGAATGGGCCGCCGCGGCAAAAAACGGACCGGAGCCGGCACCACGGAATGGGCCGCCGCAGTAAAAAAAGGACCGGCTCCGGCACCCTGGAATGGGCCGCCGCAGCAAAAAACAGACCGGAGCTTGCACTCCTATACGGGCCGCCGTGGCAAAAAACGGACCAGAGCCGGCACCCCGGAATGGGCCTCCGCGGCAAAAAACGGACCGGAGCCGGCACCCCGGAATGGGCCGCCGCGCCAAAAAACGGACCGGAGCCGGCACCCCGGAATGGGCCGCCGCGGCAAAAAACGGACCCGAGCCGGCACCCCGGAATGGGCCGCCGCGGTGAAAAACGGACCGGCGCCGGCACCCCGGAATGGGTCGCCGCGGCAAAAAGCGGACCGACTCTGGCACCCCGGAATGGGCCGCCGCGGCAAAAAACGGACCTGGTCCGGCACCCCGGAACGGGCCGCCGCGGCAAAAAACGGACCGGAGCCGGCACCCCGGAATGGGCCGCCGCGCAAAAAACGGACCGGAGCCGGCACCCCGGAATGGGCCACCGCGCAAAAACCGGACCGGATCCGGCCCGCGGAACGGGCCGCTGCGGCAAAAACCGGACCAGGTCCGGCACCCCGGAATGGGCCGCCGCGGCAAAAACGGACCGGCCCCGGCACCCCGGAATGGGCCCCCGCGGCAAAAAACGGACCGGCTCCGGCACCCCGGAATGGGCCGCCGCGGCAAAAAACAGACCGGAGCCTGCACTCCTAAACGGGCCTCCACGGCAAAAAACGGACCGGAGCCGGCACCCCGGAATGGGCCGCCGCGGCGAAAAACGCACCGGCTCTGGCACCCCGGAATGGCCGCCGCGGCAAAAAACGGACCTGGTCCGGCACCCCGGAATGGGCCGCACGGCAAAAAACGGACCGGAGGCGGCACCCCGGAATGGGCCGACGCGCAAAAAACGGACCGGAGCCGGCACCGCGGAATGGGCCACCGCGCAAAAACCGGACCGGATCCGGCCCGCGGAACGGGCCGCCGCGGCAAAAACCGGACCTGGTCCGGAACCCCGGAATGGGCCGCCGCGGCAGAAAACGGACCAGAGCCGGCACCCCGGAATGGGCCGCCGCGGCAAAAAACGGACCGGAGCCGGCACCCCGGAATGGGCCGCCGCGGCAAAAAACAGACCGGAGCCTGCACTCCTAAACGGGCCTCCACGGCAAAAAACGGATCAAAGCCAGCACCCCGGAATGGGCCGCCGCGGCAAAAAACGGACCGGAGCCGGCACCGCGGAATGGGCCGCCGCGGCAAAAAACGGACCGGCTCCGGCACCCCGGAATGGGCCGCCGCGGCAAAAAACGGTCCGGCTCCAGCATCCCGGAATGGGCCGCCGCGGCAAAAAACGGACTGGAGCCGGCACCCCGGAATGGGCCGCACGGCAAAAAACGGACCGTAGCCGGCACCCCGGAATGGGCCGCAGCGGCAAAAAACGGACCGGAACCGGCACCCCGGAATGGGCCGCCGCGGCAGAAAACGGACCGGAGCCGGCACCCCGGAATGGGCCGCCGCGGCAAAAAATGGACCGGAGCCGGCACCACGGAATGGGCCGCCGCAGCAAAAAAAGGACCGGCTCCGGCACCCCGGAATGGGCCGCCGCAGCAAAAAACAGACCGGAGCCTGCACTCCTATACGGGCCGCCGTGGCAAAAAATGGACCAGAGCCGGCACCCCGGAATGGGCCTCCGCGGCAAAAAACGGACCGGAGCCGGCACCCCGGAATGGGCCGCCGCGGCAAAAAACGGACCGGAGCCGGCACCCCGGAATGGGCCGCCGCGGCAAAAAACGGAACGGCCCCGGCACCCCGGAATGGGCCGCCGCGGTGAAAAACGGACCGGCGCCGGCACCCCGGAATGGGCCGCCGCGGTAAAAAACGGACCGGAGCCGGCACCCCGGAATGGGCCGCCGCGCAAAAAACGGACCGGAGCCGGCACCCCGGAATGGGTCACTGCGCAAAAACCGGACCGGATACGGCCCGCGGAACGGGCCGCCGCGGCAAAAACCGGACCAGGTCCGGCACCCCGGAATGGGCCGCCGCGGCAGAAAACGGACCTGGTCCGGCACCCCGGAATGGGCCGCCGTGGCAAAAAACGGACCGGAGCCGGCACCCCGGAATGGGCCGCCGCGGCAGAAAACAGACCGGAGCCTGCACTCCTAAACGGGCCTCCACGGCAAAAAACGGACCGGCTCCGGCACCCCGGAATGGGCCGCCGCGGCGAAAAACGCACCGGCTCTGGCACCCCGGAATGGGCCGCCGCAGCAAAAAACGGACCTGGTCCGGCACCCCGGAATGGGCCGCTGCGGCAAAAAACGGACCGGAGGCGGCACCCCGGAATGGGCCGACGCGCAAAAAACGGACCGGAGCCGGCACCGCGGAATGGGCCACCGCGCAAAAACCGGACCGGATCCGGCCCGCGGAACGGGCCGCCGCGGCTAAAACCGGACCTGGTCCGGCACCCCGGAATGGGCCGCCGCGGCAGAAAACGGACCGGAGCCGGCACCCCGGAATGGGCCGCCGCGGCAAAAAACAGACCGGAGCCTGCACTCCTAAACGGGCCTCCACGGCAAAAAACGGACCAAAGCCAGCACCCTGGAATGGGCCGCCGCGGCAAAAAATGGACCGGCTCCAGCATCCCGGAATGGGCCGCCGCGGCAAAAAACGGACTGGAGCCGGCACCCCGGAATGGGCCGCCGCAGCAAAAAACGGACCGTAGCCGGCACCCCGGAATGGGCCGCAGCGGCAAAAAACGGACCGGAACCGGCACCCCGGAATGGGCCGCCGCGGCAGAAAACGGACCGGAGCCTGCACTCCTAAACGGGCCGCCGCGGCAAAAAACGGAGCCGAGCCGGCACCCCGGAATGGGCCGCCGCGGCAGAAAACGGACCGGCCCCGGCACCCCGGAATGGGCCGCCGCGGCAAAAAACGGACCGGAGCCGGCACCCCGGAATGGGCCGCCGCGGCAAAAAACAGACCGGAGCCGGCACCCCGGAATGGGCCGCCGCGGCAAAAAACGGACCGTAGCCAGCACCCCGGAATGGGCCGCCGCGGCAAAACCGGACCGGAGCCGGCACGACGGAATGGGCCCCCGCGGCAGTAAACGGACCGGAGCCGGCACCCCGGAATGGGCCGCCGCGCCAAAAAACGGACCTGAGACGGCACCCCGGAATGGGCCGCCGCGGCAAAAAACGGAATGGCACCGGCACCCCGGAATGGGCCGCCGCGGCAAAAAACGGTCCGGCTCCAGCATCCCGGAATGGGCCGCCGCGGTGAAAAACGGACCGGCCCCGGCACCCCGGAATGGGCCGCCGCGCGAAAAAACGGACCGGCCCCGGCACCCCGGAATGGGCCGCCGCGGCAAAAAACGGACCGGAACCGGCACCCCGGAATGGGCCGCACGGCAAAAAACGGACCGGCCCCGGCACCCCGGAATGGGCCGCCGCGGCAGAAAACGGACCGGAGCCGGCACCCCGGAATGGTCCGCCGCGGCAAAAAACGGACCTGGTCCGGCACCCCGGAATGGGCCGCCGCGGCAAAAAACGGACCGGCCCCGGCACCCCGGAATGGGCCGCCGCGGCAAAAAACGGACCGGCTCCGGCACCGCGGAATGGGCCGCCGCGGCAAAAAACGGACCGGCGCCGGCACCCCGGAATGGGCTGCCGCGGCAAAAAACGGACCGGAGCCGGCACCCCGGAATGGGCCGCCGCGGCAAAAAAAGGACCTGGTCCGGCACCCCGGAATGGGCCGCCGCGGCAAAAAAAGGACCGGCTCCGGCACCCCGGAATGGGCCGCCGCAGCAAAAAACAGACCGGAGCCGGCACTCCTATACGGGCCGCCGCGGCAAAAAACGGACCAGAGCCGGCACCCCGGAATGGGCCTCCGCGGCAAAACACGGACCGGAGCCGGCACCCCGGAATGGGCCGCCGCGGCAAAAAACGGACCGGAGCCGGCACCCCGGAATGGGCCGCCGCGGCAAAAAACGGAACGGCCCCGGCACCCCGGAATGGGCCGCCGCGGTGAAAAACGGACCGGCGCCGGCACCCCGGAATGGGCCGCCGCGGCAAAAAACGGACCGACTCTGGCACCCCGGAATGGGCCGCCGCGGCAAAAAACGGACCTGCTCCGGCACCCCAGAATGGGCCGCCGCGGCAAAAAACGGACCGGAGCCGGCACCGCGGAATGGGCCACCGCGCAAAAACCGGACCGGATCCGGCCCGCGGAACGGGCCGCTGCGGCAAAAACCGGACCTGGTCCGGCACCCCGGAATGGGCCGCCGCGGCAAAAAACGGACCGGAGCCGGCACCCCGGAATGGGCCGCCGCGGCAGAAAACGGACCGGAGCCGGCACCCCGGAATGGGCCGCCGCGGCAAAAAACGGACCGGAGCCGGCACCCCGGAATGGGCCGCGCGGCATAAAACGGTCCGGCTCCAGCACCCCGGAATGGGCCTCCACGGCAAAAAACGGACCCGAGCCGGCACCCCGGAATGGGCCGCCGCGCAAAAACTGAACTGGAGCCGGCACCCCGGAATGGGCCGCCGCGGCAAAAAACGGACCGGCTCCGGCAGCCCGGAATGGGCCGCCGCGGCAAAAAACGGACCGGAGCCGGCACCCCGGAATGGGCCGCCGCGCGAAAAAACGGACCGGAGCCGGCACCCCGGAATGAGCCGCCGCGGCAAAAGATGGAACGGCTCCAGCACCCCGGAATGGGCCGCCGCGGCGAAAAACAGACCGGAGCCGGCACCCCGGAATGGGCCGCCGCGGCAAAAAACGGACCGACTCTGGCACCCCGGAATGGGCCGCCGCGGCAAAAAACGGACCTGGTCCTGCACCCCGGAATGGGCCGCCACGGCAAAAAACGGACCGGAGCCGGCATCCCGGAATGGGCCGCCGCGGCAAAAAACGGAGCGGAGCCGGCACCCCGGAATGGGCCGCCGCGGCAAAAAACGGACCGGCTCTGGCAACCCCGGAATGGGCCGCCGCGGCAAAACTGGACTGGAGCCGGCACCCTGGAACGGGGCGCCACGGCAAAAAACGGACCGTAGCCGGCACCCCGGAATGGGCCGCCGCGGCAAAAAACGGAATGGCACCGGCACCCCGGAATGGGCCGCCGCGGCAAAAAACGGTCCGGCTCCAGCACCCCGGAATGGGCCACCGCGGCAAAAAACGGACCGGCCCCGGCACCCCGGAATGGGCCGCCGCGGCAAAAAACGGACTGGCTCCGGCACCCCGGAATGGGCCGTCGCGGCAAAAAACGGACCGGCCCCGGCACCCTGGAATGGGCCGCCGCGGCATAAAACGGACCGGAGCCGGCACCGCGGAATGGGCCGCCGCGGCAAAAAACGGACCGGCCCAGGCACCCCGGAATGGGCCGCCGCGGCAAAAAACGGACCGGAGCCGGCACCCCGGAATGGGCCGCCGCGGCAAAAACCGGACCGGATCCGGCCCGCGCAATGCGCCGCCGCGCAAAAAGCGGACTGGATCCGGCCCGCGCAATAAGCCGCTGCGCAAAAACTGGACCAGAGCCGGCACCCCGGAATGGGCCGCCGCGGCAAAAAACGGACCGGGTCCTGCACCCGGAATGGGCCGCCGCGGCAAAAGATGGAACGGCTCCGGCATCCCGGAATGGGCCGCCGCGGTGAAAAACGGACCTGGTCCGGCACCCCGGAATGGGCCGCCGCGGCAAAAAACGGACCGGAGCCGGCACCCCGGAATGGGCCGCCGCGCAAAAAAAGGACCGGAGCCGGCACCGCGGAATGGGCCACCGCGCAAAAACCGGACCGGATCCGGCCCGCGGAACGGGCCGCTGCGGCAAAAACCGGACCTGGTCCGGCACCCCGGAATGGGCCGCCGCGGCAGAAAACGGACCGGCGCCGGCACCCCGGAATGGGCCGCCGCGGCAAAAAACGGACCGGAGCCGGCACCCCGGAATGGGCCGCGCGGCAAAAAACGGTCCGGCTCCAGCACCCCGGAATGGGCCTCCACGGCAAAAAACGGACCCGAGCCGGCACCCCGGAATGGGCCGCCGCGCAAAAACTGAACTGGAGCCGGCACCCCGGAATGGGCCGCCGCGGCAAAAAACGGACCGGCTCCGGCAGCCCGGAATGGGCCGCCGCGGCAAAAAACGGACCGGAGCCGGCACCCCGGAATGGGCCGCCGCGCGAAAAAACGGACCGGAGCCGGCACCCCGGAATGAGCCGCCGCGGCAAAAGATGGAACGGCTCCAGCACCCCGGAATGGGCCGCCGCGGCGAAAAACAGACCGGAGCCGGCACCCCGGAATGGGCCGCCGCGGCAAAAAACGGACCGACTCTGGCACCCCGGAATGGGCCGCCGCGGCAAAAAACGGACCTGGTCCTGCACCCCGGAATGGGCCGCCACGGCAAAAAACGGACCGGAGCCGGCACCCCGGAATGGGCCGCCGCGGCAAAAAACGGACCGGAGCCGGCACCCCGGAATGGGCCGCCGCGGCAAAAAACGGACCGGCTCTGGCAACCCCGGAATGGGCCGCCGCGGCAAAACTGGACTGGAGCCGGCACCCTGGAACGGGGCGCCACGGCAAAAAACGGACCGTAGCCGGCACCCCGGAATGGGCCGCCGCGGCAAAAAACGGAATGGCACCGGCACCCCGGAATGGGCCGCCGCGGTAAAAAACGGTCCGGCTCCAGCACCCCGGAATGGGCCACCGCGGCAAAAAACGGACCGGAGCCGGCACCCCGGAATGGGCCGCCGCGGCAAAAAACGGACTGGCTCCGGCACCCCGGAATGGGCCGTCGCGGCAAAAAACGGACCGGCCCCGGCACCCTGGAATGGGCCGCCGCGGCAAAAAACGGACCGGCCCAGGCACCCCGGAATGGGCCGCCGCGGCAAAAAACGGACCGGAGCCGGCACCCCGGAATGGGCCGCCCCGGCAAAAAACGGACCGGCCCAGGCACCCCGGAATGGGCCGCCGCGGCAAAAAACGGACCGGAGCCGGCACCCCGGAATGGGCCGCCGCGGCAAAAACCGGACCGGATCCGGCCCGCGCAATGCGCCGCCGCGGCAAAAAGCGGACTGGATCCGGCCCGCGAAATAAGCCGCTGCGCAAAAACTGGACCAGAGCCGGCACCCCGGAATGGGCCGCCGCGGCAAAAAACGGACCGGGTCCTGCACCCGGAATGGGCCGCCGCGGCAAAAGATGGAACGGCTCCGGCATCCCGGAATGGGCCGCCGCGGTGAAAAACGGACCTGGTCCGGCACCCCGGAATGGGCCGCCGCGGCAAAAAACGGACCGGAGCCGGCACCCCGGAATGGGCCGCCGCGCAAAAAAAGGATCGGAGCCGGCACCGCGGAATGGGCCACCGCGCAAAAACCGGACCGGATCCGGCCCGCGAAACGGGCTGCCGCGGCAAAAACCGGACCGCATCCGGCACCCCGGAATGGGCCGCCGCGGCAGAAAATGGACCGGAGCCGGCACCCCGGAATGGGCCGCCGCGGCAAAAAACAGACCGGAGCCGGCACCCCGGAATGGGCCGCCGCGGCAAAAAACGGACCGTAGCCAGCACCCCGGAATGGGCCGCCGCGGCAAAACCGGACCGGAGCCGGCACGACGGAATGGGCCGCCGCGGCAAAATAGGGACCCAGCGCCGGCAGCCCGGAATGGGCCGCCGCGGCAATAAACGGACCGGAGCCGGCACCCCGGAATGGGCCGCCGCGCCAAAAAACGGACCGGAGCCGGCACCCCGGAATGGGCCGCCGCGGCAAAAAACGGACCGGAGCCGGCACCCCGGAATGCGCCGCCGCGGCAAAAAACGGACCGACTCTGGCACCCCGGAATGGGCCGCCGTGGCAAAAAACGGACCAGAGCCGGCACCCCGGAATGGGCCGCCGCGGCAAAAAACGGAACGGCACCGGCACCCCGGAATGGGCCGCCGCGGCAAAAAACGTACCGGCTCTGGCAACCCCGGAATGGGCCGCCGCGGCAAAAAACGGACCGGCTCTGGCAACCCCGGAATGGGCCGCCGCGGCAAAAAATGGACTGGAGCCGGCACCCCGGAATGGGCCGCCGCGGCAAAAAACGGACCGGAGCCGGCACCCCGGAATGGGCCGCCGCGGCAGAAAACGGACCGGAGCCGGCACCCCGGAATGGGCCGCCGCGGCAAAAAACGGACTGGAGCCGGCACCCCGGAATGGGCCGCGCGGCAAAAAACGGTCCGGCTCCAGCACCCCGGAATGGGCCTCCACGGCAAAAAACGGACCGGAGCCGGCACCCCGGAATGGGCCGCCGCGGCAAAAAACGGACCGGAGCCGGCACCCCGGAATGGGCCGCCGCGGCAAAAAACAGACCGTAGCCAGCACCCCGGAATGGGCCGCCGCGCCAAAAAACGGACCGGCCCCGGCACCCCGGAATGGGCCGCCGCGCGAAAAAACGGACCGGAGCCGGCACCCCGGAATGGGCCGCCGCGGCAAAAAACGGACCGTAGCCAGCACCCCGGAATGGGCCGCCGCGCCAAAAAACGGACCGGCCCCGGCACCCCGGAATGGGCCGCCGCGCGAAAAAACGGACCGGAGCCGGCACCCCGGAATGGGCCGCCGCGGCAAAAAACAGACCGGAGCCGGCACCCCGGAATGGGCCGCCGCGGCAAAAAACGGACCGACTCTGGCACCCCGGAATGGGCCGCCGCGCCAAAAAACGGACCTGGTCCTGCACCCCGGAATGGGCCGCCGCGGTAAAAAACGGACCGGAGCCGGCACCCCGGAATGGGCCGCCGCGGTGAAAAACGGACCGGCGCCGGCACCCCGGAATGGGCCGCCGCGGCAAAAAACGGACCGGCTCTGGCAACGTCGGAATGGGCCGCCGCGGCAAAACTGGACTGGAGCCGGCACCCCGGAATGGGCCGCCGCGGCAAAAAACGGACCTGGTCCGGCACCCCGAATGGGCCGCCGCGCTAAAAAACGGACCGGAGGCGGCACCCCGGAATGGGCCGACGCGCAAAAAACGGACCGGAGCCGGCACCGCGGAATGGGCCACCGCGCAAAAACCGGACCGGATCCGGCCCGCGGAACGGGCCGCCGCGGCAAAAACCGGACCTGGTCCGGCACCCCGGAATGGGCCGCCGCGGCAGAAAACGGACCGGAGCCGGCACCCCGGAATGGGCCGCCGCGGCAAAAAACAGACCGGAGCCGGCACCCCGGAATGGGCCGCCGCGGCAAAAAACGGACCGGCTCCGGCACCCCGGAATGGGCCGCCGCGGCAAAAAACGGTCCGGCTCCAGCATCCCGGAATGGGCCGCCGCGACAAAAAAAGGACTGGAGCCGGCACCCCGGAATGGGCCGCCGCAGCAAAAAACGGACCGTAGCCGGCACCCCGGAATGGGCCGCAGCGGCAAAAAACGGACCGGCCCCGGCACCCCGGAATGGGCCGCCGCGGCAAAAAACGGACCGGAGCCGGCACCACGGAATGGGCCGCCGCAGCAAAAAAAGGACCGGCTCCGGCACCCCGGAATGGGCCGCCGCAGCAAAAAACAGACCGGAGCCTGCACTCCTATACGGGCCGCCGTGGCAAAAAACGGACCAGAGCCGGCACCCCGGAATGGGCCTCCGCGGCAAAAAACGGACCGGAGCCGGCACCCCGGAATGGGCCGCCGCGGCAAAAAACGGACCGCAGCCGGCACCCCGGAATGGGCCGCCGCGGCAAAAAACGGAACGGCCCCGGCACCCCGGAATGGGCCGCCGCGGTGAAAAACGGACCGGCGCCGGCACCCCGGAATGGGCCGCCGCGGCAAAAAACGGACCGACTCTGGCACCCCGGAATGGGCCGCCGCGGCAAAAAACGGACCGGAGCCGGCACCCCGGAATGGGCCGCCGCGGCAGAAAACGGACCGGCCCCGGCACCCCGGAATGGGCCGCCGCGGCAAAAAACGGACCGGAGCCGGCACCCCGGAATGGGCTGCCGCGGCAAAAAACAGACCGGAGCCGGCACCCCGGAATGGGCCGCCGCGGCAAAAAACAGACCGGAGCCTGCACTCCTAAACGGGCCTCCACGGCAAAAAACGGAGCCGATCCGACACCCCGGAATGGGCCGCCGCGGCAGAAAACGGACCGGAGCCGGCACCCCGGAATGGGCCGCCGCGCAAAAAAAGGACCGGAGCCGGCACCGCGGAATGGGCCACCGCGCAAAAACCGGACCGGATCCGGCCCGCGATACGGGCTGCCGCGGCAAAAACCGGACCGCATCCGGCACCCCGGAATGGGCCGCCGCGGCAGAAAATGGACCGGAGCCGGCACCCCGGAATGGGCCGCCGCGGCAAAAAACAGACCGGAGCCGGCACCCCGGAATGGGCCGCCGCGGCAAAAAACGGACCGTAGCCAGCACCCCGGAATGGGCCGCCGCGGCAAAACTGGACCGGAGCCGGCACGACGGAATGGGCCGCCGCGGCAAAAAACGGACCGACTCTGGCACCCCGGAATGGGCCGCCGTGGCAAAAAACAGACCAGAGCCGGCACCCCGGAATGGGCCGCCGCGGCAAAAAACGGAACGGCACCGGCACCCCGGAATGGGCCGCCGCGGCAAAAAACGGACCGGCTCTGGCAACCCCGGAATGGGCCGCCGCGGCAAAAAACGGACCGGCTCTGGCAACCCCGGAATGGGCCGCCGCGGCAAAAAATGTACTGGAGCCGGCACCCCGGAATGGGCCGCCGCGGCAAAAAACGGACCGGCTCCGGAACCCCGGAATGGGCCGCCGCCGCAGAAAACGGACCGGAGCCGGCACCCCGGAATGGGCCGCCGCGGCAAAAAACGGACTGGAGCCGGCACCCCGGAATGGGCCGCGCGGCAAAAAACGGTCCGGCTCCAGCACCCCGGAATGGGCCTCCACGGCAAAAAACGGACCGGAGCCGGCACCCCGGAATGGGCCGCCGCGGCAAAAAACGGACCGTAGCCAGCACCCCGGAATGGGCCGCCGCGGCAAAAAACGGACCGGAGCCGGCACCCCGGAATGGGCCGCCGCGGCAAAAAACGGACCGTAGCCAGCACCCCGGAATGGGCCGCCGCGCCAAAAAACGGACCGGCCCCGGCACCCCGGAATGGGCCGCCGCGCGAAAAAACGGACCGGAGCCGGCACCCCGGAATGGGCCGCCGCGGCAAAAGATGGAACGGCTCCAGCACCCCGGAATGGGCCGCCGCGGCAAAAAACAGACCGGAGCCTGCACTCCTATACGGGCCGCCGTGGCAAAAAACGGACCAGAGCCGGCACCCCGGAATGGGCCTCCGCGGCAAAAAACGGACCGGAGCCGGCACCCCGGAATGGGCCGCCGAGGCAAAAAACGGACCGCAGCCGGCACCCCGGAATGGGCCGCCGCGGCAAAAAACGGAACGGCCCCGGCACCCCGGAATGGGCCGCCGCGGTGAAAAACGGACCGGAGCCGGCACCCCGGAATGGGCCGCCGCGGCAAAAAACGGACCGACTCTGGCACCCCGGAATGGGCCGCCGCGGCAAAAAACGGACCTGGTCCGGCACCCCGGAATGGGCCGCCGCGGCAGAAAACGGACCGGCCCCGGCACCCCGGAATGGGCCGCCGCGGCAAAAAACGGACCGGAGCCGGCACCCCGGAATGGGCCGCCGCGGCAAAAAACAGACCGGAGCCGGCACCCCGGAATGGGCCGCCGCGGCAAAAAACAGACCGGAGCCTGCACTCCTAAACGGGCCTCCACGGCAAAAAACGGAGCCGAGCCGACACCCCGGAATGGGCCGCCGCGGCAGAAAACGGACCGGAGCCGGCACCCCGGAATGGGCCGCCGCGCAAAAACCGGACCGGATCCGGCCCGCGATACGGGCTGCCGCGGCAAAAACCGGACCGCATCCGGCACCCCGGAATGGGCCGCCGCGGCAGAAAATGGACCGGAGCCGGCACCCCGGAATGGGCCGCCGCGGCAAAAAACAGACCGGAGCTGGCACCCCGGAATGGGCCGCCGCGGCAAAAAACCGGACCGCATCCGGCACCCCGGAATGGGCCGCCGCGGCAGAAAATGGACCGGAGCCGGCACCCCGGAATGGGCCGCCGCGGCAAAAAACAGACCGGAGCCGGCACCCCGGAATGGGCCGCCGCGGCAAAAGATGGAACGGCTCCAGCACCCCGGAATGGGCCGCCGCGGCAAAAAACAGACCGGAGCCTGCACTCCTATACGGGCCGCCGTGGCAAAAAACGGACCAGAGCCGGCACCCCGGAATGGGCCTCCGCGGCAAAAAACGGACCGGAGCCGGCACCCCGGAATGGGCCGCCGAGGCAAAAAACGGACCGCAGCCGGCACCCCGGAATGGGCCGCCGCGGCAAAAAACGGACCGGCGCCGGCACCCCGGAATGGGCCGCCGCGGTGAAAAACGGACCGGAGCCGGCACCCCGGAATGGGCCGCCGCGGCAAAAAACGGACCGACTCTGGCACCCCGGAATGGGCCGCCGCGGCAAAAAACGGACCTGGTCCGGCACCCCGGAATGGGCCGCCGCGGCAGAAAACGGACCGGCCCCGGCACCCCGGAATGGGCCGCCGCGGCAAAAAACGGACCGGAGCCGGCACCCCGGAATGGGCCGCCGCGGCAAAAAACAGACCGGAGCCGGCACCCCGGAATGGGCCGCCGCGGCAAAAAACAGACCGGAGCCTGCACTCCTAAACGGGCCTCCACGGCAAAAAACGGAGCCGAGCCGACACCCCGGAATGGGCCGCCGCGGCAGAAAACGGACCGGAGCCGGCACCCCGGAATGGGCCGCCGCGCAAAAACCGGACCGGATCCGGCCCGCGATACGGGCTGCCGCGGCAAAAACCGGACCGCATCCGGCACCCCGGAATGGGCCGCCGCGGCAGAAAATGGACCGGAGCCGGCACCCCGGAATGGGCCGCCGCGGCAAAAAACAGACCGGAGCTGGCACCCCGGAATGGGCCGCCGCGGTAAAAAACGGACCGTAGCCAGCACCCCGGAATGGGCCGCCGCGGCAAAACTGGACCGGAGCCGGCACGACGGAATGGGCCGCCGCGGCAAAATAGGGACCCAGCGCCGGCACCCCGGAATGGGCCGCCGCGGCAATAAACGGACCGGAGCCGGCACCCCGGAATGGGCCGCCGCGGCAAAAAACGGACCGGAGCCGGCACCCCGGAATGCGCCGCCGCGGCAAAAAACGGACCGACTCTGGCACCCCGGAATGGGCCGCCGTGGCAAAAAATGGACCAGAGCCGGCACCCCGGAATGGGCCGCCGCGGCAAAAAACGGAACGGCACCGGCACCCCGGAATGGGCCGCCGCGGCAAAAAACGGACCGGCTCTGGCAACCCCGGAATGGGCCGCCGCGGCAAAAAACGGACCGGCTCTGGCAACCCCGGAATGGGCCGCCGCGGCAAAAAATGGACCGGCTCCGGCACCCCGGAATGGGCCGCCGCGGCAAAAAACGGACTGGAGCCGGCACCCCGGAATGGGCCGCGCGGCAAAAAACGGTCCGGCTCCAGCACCCCGGAATGGGCCTCCACGGCAAAAAACGGACCGGAGCCAGCACCCCGGAATGGGCCGCCGCGGCAAAAAACGGACCGTAGCCAGCACCCCGGAATGGGCCGCCGCGCCAAAAAACGGACCGGCCCCGGCACCCCGGAATGGGCCGCCGCGCGAAAAAACGGACCGGAGCCGGCACCCCGGAATGGGCCGCCGCGGCAAAAGATGGAACGGCTCCAGCACCCCGGAATGGGCCGCCGCGGCAAAAAACAGACCGGAGCCGGCACCCCGGAATGGGCCGCCGCGGCAAAAAACGGACCGACTCTGGCACCCCGGAATGGGCCGCCGCGCCAAAAAACGGACCTGGTCCTGCACCCCGGAATGGGCCGCCGCGGCAAAAAAAGGGTACGGAGCCGGCACCCCGGAATGGGCCGCCGCGGCAAAAAACGGACCGGCTCTGGCAACCCCTGAATGGGCCGCCGCGGCAAAACTGGACTGGAGCCGGCACCCCGGAATGGGCCGCCGCGGCAAAAAACGGACCTGGTCCGGCACCCCGGAATGGGCCGCTGCGGCAAAAAACGGAACGGAGGCGGCACCCCGGAATGGGCCGACGCGCAAAAAACAGACCGGAGCCGGCACCGCGGAATGGGCCACCGCGCAAAAACCGGACCGGATCCGGCCCGAGGAACGGGCCGCCGCGGCAAAAACCGGACCTGGTCCGGCACCCCGGAATGGGCCGCCGCGGCAGAAAACGGACCGGAGCCGGCACCCCGGAATGGGCCGACGCGGCTAAAAAAGGACCGGAGCCGGCACCCCGGAATGGGCCGCCGCGGCAAAAAACGGTCCGGCTCCATCATCCCGGAATGGGCCGCCGCGGCAAAAAACGGACTGGAGCCGGCACCCCGGAATGGGCCGCAGCGGCAAAAAACTGACGGGAGCCGGCACCCCGGAATGGGCCACCGCGCAAAAACCTGACCGGATCCGGACCGCGGAACGGGCCGCCGCGGCAAAAACAGGACCTGGTCCGGCACCCCGGAATGGGCCGCCACGGCAGAAAACGGACCGGAGCCGGCACCCCGGAATGGGCCACCGCGGCAAAAAACGGACCGGAGCCGGCACCCCGGAATGGGCCGCCGCGGCAAAAAACAGACCGGAGCCTGCACTCCTAAACGGGCCGCCGCGGCAAAAAACGGACCGGCGCCGGCACCCCGGAATGGGCCGCCGCGGCAAAAAACAGACCGGAGCCTGCACTCCTAAACGGGCCTCCACGGCAAAAAACGGAGCCGAGCCGGCACCCCGGAATGGGCCGCCGCGGCAGAAAACGGACCGGCCCCGGCACCCCGGAATGGGCCGCCGCGGCAAAAAACGGACCGGAGCCGGCACCCCGGAATGGGCCGCCGCGGCAAAAAACAGACCGGAGCCGGCACCCCGGAATGGGCCGCCGCGGCAAAAAACGGACCGACTCTGGCAACCCCGGAATGGGCCGCCGCGGCAAAACTGGACTGGAGCCGGCACCCCGGAACGGGGCGCCACGGCAAAAAACGGACCGTAGCCGGCACCCCGGAATGGGCCGCCGCGGCAAAAAACGGAATGGCACCGGCACCCCGGAATGGGCCGCCGCGGCAAAAAACGGTCCGGCTCCAGCACCCCGGAATGGGCCACCGCGGCAAAAAACGGACCGGAGCCGGCACCCCGGAATGGGCCGCCGCGGCAAAAAAAGGACTGGCTCCGGCACCCCGGAATGGGCCGTCGCGGCAAAAAACGGACCGGCCCCGGCACCCTGGAATGGGCCGCCGCGGCATAAAACGGACCGGAGCCGGCACCGCGGAATGGGCCGCCGCGGCAAAAAACGGACCGGCCCAGGCACCCCGGAATGGGCCGCCGCGGCAAAAAACGGACCGGAGCCGGCACCCCGGAATGGGCCGCCGCAGCAAAAAACGGACCGACTCTGGCACCCCGGAATGGGCCGCTGCGCCAAAAAACGGACCTGGTCCTGCACCCCGGAATGGGCCGCCGCGGCAAAAAACGGACCGGAGCCGGCACCCCGGAATGGGCCGCCGCGGCAAAAAACGGACCGGCTCTGGCAACCCCGGAATGGGCCGCCGCGGCAAAACTGGACTGGAGCCGGCACCCCGGAACGGGGCGCCACGGCAAAAAACGGACCGTAGCCGGCACCACGGAATGGGCCGCCGCGGCAAAAAACGGAATGGCACCGGCACCCCGGAATGGGCCGCCGCGGCAAAAAACGGTCAGGCTCCAGCACCCCGGAATGGGCCACCGCGGCAAAAAACGGACCGGAGCCGGCACCCCGGAATGGGCCGCCGCGGCAAAAAACGGACTGGCTCCGGCACCCCGGAATGGGCCGCCGCGGCAAAAAACGGACCGGCCCCGGCACCCTGGAATGGGCCGCCGCGGCATAAAACGGACCGGAGCCGGCACCGCGGAATGGGCCGCCGCGGCAAAAAACGGACCGGCCCACGCTCCCCGGAATGGGCCGCCGCGGCAAAAAACGGACCGGAGCCGGCACCCCGGAATGGGCCGCCGCGGCAAAAACCGGACCGGATCCGGCCCGCGCAATGCGCCGCCGCGGCAAAAAGCGGACTGGATCCGGCCCGCGAAATAAGCCGCTGCGCAAAAACTGTACCAGAGCCGGCACCCCGGAATGGGCCGCCGCGGTGAAAAACAGACCGGAGCCGGCACCCCGGAATGGGCCGCCGCGCAAAAAAAGGACCGGAGCCGGCACCGCGGAATGGGCCACCGCGCAAAAACCGGACCGGATCCGGCCCGCGGAACGGGCTGCCGCGGCAAAAACAGGACCGCATCCGGCACCCCGGAATGGGCCGCCGCGGCAGAAAATGGACCGGAGCCGGCACCCCGGAATGGGCCGCCGCGGCAAAAAACAGACCGGAGCCGGCACCCCGGAATGGGCCGCCGCGGCAAAAAACGGACCGTAGCCAGCACCCCGGAATGGGCCGCCGCGGCAAAACCGGACCGGAGCCGGCACGACGGAATGGGCCGCCGCGGCAAAAAACGGACCTGGTCCGGCACCCCGGAATGGGCTGCCGCGCCAAAAAACGGACCGGAGCCGGCACCCCGGAATGGGCCGCCGCGGCAAAAAACGGACCGGAGCCGGCACCCCGGAATGAGCCGCCGCGGCAAAAGATGGAACGGCTCCGGCACCCCGGAATGGGCCGCCGCGGCAAAAAACGGACCGGCTCCGGCACCCCGGAATGCGCCGCCGCGGCAAAAAACGGACCGACTCTGGCACCCCGGAATGGGCCGCCGTGGCAAAAAACAGACCAGAGCCGGCACCCCGGAATGGGCCGCCGCGGCAAAAAACGGAACGGCACCGGCACCCCGGAATGGGCCGCCGCGGCAAAAAACGGACCGGCTCTGGCAACCCCGGAATGGGCCGCCGCGGCAAAAAACGGACCGGCTCTGGCACCCCGGAATGGGCCGCCGCGGCAAAAAACGGACCGGAGCCGGCACCCCGGAATGGGCCGCCGCGCCAAAAAACGGACCGGCTCCGGCACCCCGGAAAGGGCCGCCGCGGCAAAAAACGGACCGGCCCCGGCACCCCGGAATGGGCCGCCGCGCGAAAAAACGGACCGGAGCCGGCACCCCGGAATGGGCCGCCTCGGCAAAAAACGGACCGGCCCAGGCACCCCGGAATGGGCCGCCGCGGCAAAAAACGGACCGGAGACGGCACCCCGGAATGGGCCGCCGCGGCAAAAAACGGACCGGGTCCGGCACCCCGGAATGGGCCGCACGGCAAAAAACGGACCGTAGCCGGCACCCCGGAATGGGCCGCCGCGGCAAAAAACGGACTGGAGACGGCACCCCGGAATGGGCCGCCGCGGCAAAAAACGGACCGTAGCCGGCACCCCGGAATGGGCCGCCGCGGCAAAAAACAGACCGGAGCCGGCACCCCGGAATGGGCCGCCGCGGCAAAAAATGGACCTATGCCGGAACCCCGGAATGGGCCACCGCGGCAAAAAACGGACCGGCCCCGGCACCCCGGAATGGGCCGCCGCGGCAAAAAACGGACCCGAGCCGGCACCGCGGAATGGGCCGACGCGGCAAAAAACGGACCGTAGCCAGCACCCCGGAATGGGCCGCCGCGGAAAAACAGGACCTGGTCCGGCACCCCGGAATGGGCCGCCGCGGCAATAAACGGACCTGAGACGGCACCCCGGAATGCGCCGCCGCGGCAAAAAACGGACCGGAGCCGGCACCCCGGAATGGGCCGCCACGGCAAAAAACGGACCGGAGCCGGCACCCTGGAATGGGCCGCCGCGGCAAAAGATGGAACGGTTCCGGCAGCCCGGAATGGGCCGCCGCGGCAAAAAACGGACTGGAGCCGGCACCCCGGAATGGGCCGTCGCGGCAAAAAACGGACCGTAGCCAGCACCCCGGAATGGACTGCCGCGGCAAAAAACGGATCGGCCCCGGCACCCCGGAAAGGGCCGCCGCGGCAAAAAACGGACTGGCTCCGGCACCCCGGAATGGGCCGCCGCGGCAAAAAACGGACCGGCCCCGGCACCCCGGAATGGGCCGCCGCGGCAAAAAACGGACCTGGTCCGGCACCCCGGAATGGGCCGCGGCGCTAAAAAATGGACCGGAGCCGGCACCCCGGAATGGGCCGCCTCGGCAAAAAACGGACCGGCCCAGGCACCCCGGAATGGGCCGCCGCGGCAAAAAACGGACCGGAGACGGCACCCCGGAATGGGCCGCCGCGGCAAAAAACGGACCGGCTCCGGCACCCCGGAATGGGCCGCCGCGGCAAAAAACGGACCGGAGCCGGCACCCCGGAATGGGCCGCCGCGGCAAAAAACGGACCGGAGACGGCACCCCGGAATGGGCCGCCGCGGCAAAAAACGGACCGTAGCCGGCACCCCGGAATGGGCCGCCACGGCAAAAAACGGACCGGCTCTGGCACCCCGGAATGGGCCGCCGCGGCAAAAAACGGACCTATGCCGGAACCCCGGAATGGGCCACCGCGGCAAAAAACGGACCGTAGCCGGCACCCCGGAATGGGCCGCCGCGGCAAAAAACGGACCGTAGCCAGCACCCCGGAATGGGCCGCCGCGGAAAAACCGGACCTGGTCCGGCACCCCGGAATGGGCCGCCGCGGCAATAAACGGACCTGAGACGGCACCCCGGAATGGGCCGCCGCGCAAAAAACGGACCGGAGCCGGCACCCCGGAATGGGCCGCCACGGCAAAAAACGGACCGGAGCCGGCACCCTGGAATGGGCCGCCGCGGCAAAAGATGGAACGGATCCGGCAGCCCGGAATGGGCCGCCGCGCCAAAAAACGGACTGGAGCCGGCACCCCGGAATGGGCCGTCGCGGCAAAAAACGGACCGGCTCTGGCACCCCGGAATGGGCCGCCGCGGCAAAAAACGGACCTGGTCCGGCAACCCGGAATGGGCCGCCGCGCTAAAAAACGGACCGGCCCCGGCACCCCGGAAAGGACCGCCGCGGCAAAAGATGGACTGGAGCCGGCACCCCGGAATGGGCCGCCGCGGCAAAAAACGGACCGGAGCCGGCACCCCGGAATGGGCCGCCGCGGCAAAAAACGGACCGACTCTGGCACCCCGGAATGGGCCGCCGCGCCAAAAAACGGACCTGGTCCGGCACCCCGGAATGGGCCGCCGCGCCAAAAAACGGAATGGCACCGGCACGCCGGAATGGGCCGAGCGGCAAAAAACGGACCGTAGCCAGCACCCTGGAAAGGGCCGCCGCGGAAAAACCGGACCTGGTCCGGCACCCCGGAATGGGCCGCCGCGGCAAAATAGGGACCCAGCGCCGGCACCCCG
This sequence comes from Phalacrocorax carbo, assembly GCF_963921805.1. Classification (NCBI taxonomy): domain Eukaryota; kingdom Metazoa; phylum Chordata; class Aves; order Suliformes; family Phalacrocoracidae; genus Phalacrocorax; species Phalacrocorax carbo. The sequence continues at coordinate 130,147 of NW_026990444.1, read as the reverse complement.
GAATGGGCCGCCGCGCCAAAAAACGGACCGGAGCCGGCACCCCGGAATGGGCCGCCACGGCAAAAAACGGACCGGAGCCGGCACCCCGGAATGGGCCGCCGCGGCAAAAAACAGACCGGAGCCGGCACCCCGGAATGGGCCGCCGCGGCAAAAAACGGACCGTAGCCAGCACCCCGGAATGGGCCGCCGCGGCAAAACCGGACCGGAGCCGGCACGACGGAATGGGCCGCCGCGGCAAAATAGGGACCCAGCGCCGGCACCCCGGAATGGGCCGCCGCGGCAATAAACGGACCGGAGCCGGCACCCCGGAATGGGCCACCGCGCCAAAAAACGGACCGGAGCCGGCACCCCGGAATGGGCCGCCGCGGCAAAAGATGGAACGGCTCCAGCACCCCGGAATGGGCCGCCGCGGCAAAAAACGGACCCGAGCCGGCACCCCGGAATGGGCCGCCGCGGCAAAAAACGGACCGTCTCTGGCACCCCGGAATGGGCCGCCGCGGCAAAAAACGGACCGGAGCCGGCACCCCGGAATGGGCCGCCGCGGCAAAAAACGGACCTGGTCCGGCACCCCGGAATGGGCCGCCGCGGCAAAAAACGGACCGGAGCCGGCACCCCGGAATGGGCCGCCGCGGCAAAAAACGGACCGGAGCCGGCACCCCGGAATGGGCCGCCGCGGCAAAAAACGGAATGGCACCGGCACCCCGGAATGGGCCGCCGCGGCAAAAAACGGTCCGGCTCCAGCACCCCGGAATGGGCCACCGCGGCAAAAAACGGACCGGAGCCGGCACCCCGGAATGGGCCGCCGCGGCAAAAAACGGACTGGCTCCGGCACCCCGGAATGGGCCGCCGCGGCAAAAAACGGACCGGCCCCGGCACCCCGGAATGGGCCGCCGCGGCAAAAAACGGACCGGAGCCGGCACCCCGGAATGGGCCGCCGCGGCAAAAAACGGACCGGCCCAGGCACCTCGGAATGGGCCGCCGCGGCAAAAAACGGACCGTAGCCAGCACCCCGGAATGGGCCGCCGCGGCAAAAAACGGACCGTAGCCGGCACCCCGGAATGGGCCGCCGCGGCAAAAAACGGACCTCTGCCGGCACCCCGGAATGGGCCACCGCGGCAAAAAACGGACCGGCCCCGGCACCCCGGAATGGGCCGCCGCGGCAAAAAACGGACCGTAGCCAGCACCCCGGAATGGGCCGCCGCGGAAAAACCGGACCTGGTCCGGCACCCCGGAATGGGCCGCCGCGGCAATAAACGGACCTGAGACGGCACCCCGGAATGCGCCGCCGCGGCAAAAAACGGACCGGAGCCGGCACCCCGGAATGGGCCGCCACGGCAAAAAACGGACCGGAGCCGGCACCCTGGAATGGGCCGCCGCGGCAAAAGATGGAACGGTTCCGGCAGCCCGGAATGGGCCGCCGCGGCAAAAAACGGACTGGAGCCGGCACCCCGGAATGGGCCGCCTCGGCAAAAAACGGACCGGCCCAGGCACCCCGGAATGGGCCGCCGCGGCAAAAAACGGACCTGGTCCGGCACCCCGGAATGGGCCGCCGCGGCAAAAAACGGACCGGCTCCGGCACCCCGGAATGGGCCGCCGCGGCAAAAAACGGACCGGAGCCGGCACCCCGGAATGGGCCGCCGCGGCAAAAAACGGACCGGAGACGGCACCCCGGAATGGGCCGCCGCGGCAAAAAACGGACCGTAGCCGGCACCCCGGAATGGGCCGCCACGGCAAAAAACGGACCGGCTCTGGCACCCCGGAATGGGCCGCCGCGGCAAAAAACGGACCTATGCCGGAACCCCGGAATGGGCCACCGCGGCAAAAAACGGACCGGCCCCGGCACCCCGGAATGGGCCGCCGCGGCAAAAAACGGACCGTAGCCAGCACCCCGGAATGGGCCGCCGCGGAAAAACCGGACCTGGTCCGGCACCCCGGAATGGGCCGCCGCGGCAATAAACGGACCTGAGACGGCACCCCGGAATGGGCCGCCGCGCAAAAAACGGACCGGAGCCGGCACCCCGGAATGGGCCGCCACGGCAAAAAACGGACCGGAGCCGGCACCCTGGAATGGGCCGCCGCGGCAAAAGATGGAACGGATCCGGCAGCCCGGAATGGGCCGCCGCGCCAAAAAACGGACTGGAGCCGGCACCCCGGAATGGGCCGTCGCGGCAAAAAACGGACCGGCTCTGGCACCCCGGAATGGGCCGCCGCGGCAAAAAACGGACCTGGTCCGGCAACCCGGAATGGGCCGCCGCGCTAAAAAACGGACCGGCCCCGGCACCCCGGAAAGGACCGCCGCGGCAAAAGATGGACTGGAGCCGGCACCCCGGAATGGGCCGCCGCGGCAAAAAACGGACCGGAGCCGGCACCCCGGAATGGGCCGCCGCGGCAAAAAACGGACCGACTCTGGCACCCCGGAATGGGCCGCCGCGCCAAAAAACGGACCTGGTCCGGCACCCCGGAATGGGCCGCCGCGCCAAAAAACGGAATGGCACCGGCACCCCGGAATGGGCCGCCGCGGCAAAAAACGGACCGTAGCCAGCACCCTGGAAAGGGCCGCCGCGGAAAAACCGGACCTGGTCCGGCACCCCGGAATGGGCCGCCGCGGCAAAATAGGGACCCAGCGCCGGCACCCCGGAATGGGCCGCCGCGCCAAAAAACGGACCGGAGCCGGCACCCCGGAATGGGCCGCCACGGCAAAAAACGGACCGGAGCCGGCACCCCGGAATGGGCCGCCGCGGCAAAAAACAGACCGGAGCCGGCACCCCGGAATGGGCCGCCGCGGCAAAAAACGGACCGTAGCCAGCACCCCGGAATGGGCCGCCGCGGCAAAACCGGACCGGAGCCGGCACGACGGAATGGGCCGCCGCGGCAAAATAGGGACCCAGCGCCGGCACCCCGGAATGGGCCGCCGCGGCAATAAACGGACCGGAGCCGGCACCCCGGAATGGGCCACCGCGCCAAAAAACGGACCGGAGCCGGCACCCCGGAATGGGCCGCCGCGGCAAAAGATGGAACGGCTCCAGCACCCCGGAATGGGCCGCCGCGGCAAAAAACGGACCCGAGCCGGCACCCCGGAATGGGCCGCCGCGGCAAAAAACGGACCGTCTCTGGCACCCCGGAATGGGCCGCCGCGGCAAAAAACGGACCGGAGCCGGCACCCCGGAATGGGCCGCCGCGGCAAAAAACGGACCTGGTCCGGCACCCCGGAATGGGCCGCCGCGGCAAAAAACGGACCGGAGCCGGCACCCCGGAATGGGCCGCCGCGGCAAAAAACGGACCGGAGCCGGCACCCCGGAATGGGCCGCCGCGGCAAAAAACGGACCGGAGCCGGCACCCCGGAATGGGCCGCCGCGGCAAAAAACGGTCCGGCTCCAGCACCCCGGAATGGGCCACCGCGGCAAAAAACGGACCGGAGCCGGCACCCCGGAATGGGCCGCCGCGGCAAAAAACGGACTGGCTCCGGCACCCCGGAATGGGCCGCCGCGGCAAAAAACGGACCGGCCCCGGCACCCCGGAATGGGCCGCCGCGGCAAAAAACGGACCGGAGCCGGCACCCCGGAATGGGCCGCCGCGGCAAAAAACGGACCGGCCCAGGCACCTCGGAATGGGCCGCCGCGGCAAAAAACGGACCGTAGCCAGCACCCCGGAATGGGCCGCCGCGGCAAAAAACGGACCGTAGCCGGCACCCCGGAATGGGCCGCCGCGGCAAAAAACGGACCTCTGCCGGCACCCCGGAATGGGCCACCGCGGCAAAAAACGGACCGGCCCCGGCACCCCGGAATGGGCCGCCGCGGCAAAAAACGGACCGTAGCCAGCACCCCGGAATGGGCCGCCGCGGAAAAACCGGACCTGGTCCGGCACCCCGGAATGGGCCGCCGCGGCAATAAACGGACCTGAGACGGCACCCCGGAATGCGCCGCCGCGGCAAAAAACGGACCGGAGCCGGCACCCCGGAATGGGCCGCCACGGCAAAAAACGGACCGGAGCCGGCACCCTGGAATGGGCCGCCGCGGCAAAAGATGGAACGGTTCCGGCAGCCCGGAATGGGCCGCCGCGGCAAAAAACGGACTGGAGCCGGCACCCCGGAATGGGCCGTCGCGGCAAAAAACGGACCGGCTCTGGCACCCCGGAATGGGCCGCCGCGGCAAAAAACGGACCTGGTCCGGCAACCCGGAATGGGCCGCCGCGCTAAAAAACGGACCGGCCCCGGCACCCCGGAATGGGCCGCCGCGGCAAAAAATGGACTGGAGCCGGCACCCCGGAATGGGCCGCCGCGGCAAAAAACGGACCGGAGCCGGCACCCCAGAATGGGCCGCCGTGGCAAAAAACGGACCGGCTCTGGCAACCCCGGAATGGGCCGCCACGGCAAAAAACGGACCGGCTCCGGCACCCCGGAATGGGCCGCCGCGGCAAAAGATGGAACGGCTCCGGCAGCCCGGAATGGGCCGCCGCGGTAAAAAACGGACTGGATCCGGCACCCCGGAATGGGCCGTCGCGGCAAAAAACGGACCGGCTCTGGCACCCCGGAATGGGCCGCCGCGGCAAAAAACGGACCTGGTCCGGCACCCCGGAATGGGCCGCCGCGGCAAAAAACGGACCGGAGCCGGCACCCCGGAATGGGCCGCCGCGGCAAAAAATGGACCCGAGCCGGCACCCCGGAATGGGCCGCTGCGGCAAAAAACGGACCAGAGCCGGCACCCCGGAATGGGCCGCCGCGGCAATAAACGGACCTGAGATGGCACCCCGGAATGGGCCGCCGCGGCAAAAAACAGACCGGCACCGGCACCGTGGAATGGGCCGCCGCGGCAAAAAACAGTCCGGCTCCAGCACCCCGGAATGGGCCGCCGCGGCAAAAAACGGACCGGAGCCGGCACCCCGGAATGGGCCGCCTCGGCAAAAAACGGACTGGCTCCGGCACCCCGGAATGGGCCGCCGCGGCAAAAAACGGACCAGCCCCGGCACCCCGGAATGGGCCGCCGCGGCAAAAAACGGACCGGCTCCGGCACCCCGGAATGGGCCGCCGCGCTAAAAAACGGACCGGAGACGGCACCCCGGAATGGGCCGCCGCGGCAAATAACGGACTGGCTCCGGCACCCCGGAATGGGCCGCCGCGGCAAAAAACGGACCGGCCCCGGCACACCAGAATGGGCCGCCGCGGCAAAAAACGGACCGGAGCCGGCACCCCGGAATGGGCCGCCGCGGCAAAAAACGGACCGGCCCCGGCACACCAGAATGGGCCGCCGCGGCAAAAAACGGACCGGAGCCGGCACCCCGGAATGGGCCGCCGCGGCAAAAAACGGACCTATGCCGGAACCCCGGAATGGGCCACCACGGCAAAAAACGGACCGGCCCCGGCACCCCGGAATGGGCCGCCGCGGCAAAAAACGGACCCGAGCCGGCACCCCGGAAAGGGCCGCCGCGGCAAAAAACGGACCGGGTCCGGCACCCCGGAATGGGCCGCCGGGGAAAAACCGGACCTGGTCCGGCACCCCGGAATGGGCCGCCGTGGCAAAAAATGGACTGGAGACGGCACCCCGGAATGGGCCGCCGCGGCAAAAAACGGACCGGAGCCGGCACCCCGGAATGGGCCGCCTCGGCAAAAAACGGACTGGCTCCGGCACCCCGGAATGGGCCGCCGCGGCAAAAAACGGAACGGCACCGGCACCCCCGGAATGGGCCACCGCGGCATAAAACGGACTGGAGCCGGCACCCCGGAATGGGCCGCCTCGGCAAAAAACGGACCGGCCCCGGCACCCCGGAATGGGCCGCCTCGGCAAAAAACGGACCGGAGCCGGCACCCCGGGATGGGCCGCCGTGGCAAAAAACGGACTGGCTCCGGCACCTCGGAATGGGCCGCCGCGGCAAAAAAAGGAACGGCACCGGCACCCCGGAATGGGCCGCCGCGGCAAAAAACGGACCAGCTCCGGCACCCCGGAATGGGCCGCCGCGGCATAAAACGGACTGGAGCTGGCACTTCGGAATGGGCCGCCTCGGCAAAAAACGGACCGGCTCCGGCACCCCGGAATGGGCCGCCTCGGCAAAAAACGGACCGGAGCCGGCACCCCGGAATGGGCCGCCGCGGCAAAAAACGGAATGGCACCGGCACCCCGGAATGGGCCGCCGCGGCAAAAAACGGTCCGGCTCCAGCATCCCGGAATGGGCCGCCGCGGCAAAAAACGGACTGGAGCCGGCACCCCGGAATGGGCCGCACGGCAAAAAACGGACCTGGTCCGGCACCCCGGAATGGGCCGCCGCGGCAGAAAACGGACCGGAGCCGGCACCCCGGAATGGGCCGCCGCGGCAAAACCGGACCGGAGCCGGCACAACGGAATGGGCCGCCGCAGCAAAAAAAGGACCAGCTCCGGCACCCCGGAATGGGCCGCCGCGGCAAAAAACGGACCGGAGCCGGCACCCCGGAATGGGCCGCTGCGGCAAAAAACGGACCAGAGCCGGCACCCCGGAATGGGCCGCCGCGGCAATAAACGGACCCGAGCCGGCACACCGGAATGGGCCGCCGCGGCAAAAAACGGAACGGCACCGGCACCCCGGAATGGGCCGCCGCGGTGAAAAACGGACTGGCTCTGGCACCCCGGAATGGGCCGCCGCGGCAAAAGATGGAACGGCTCCGGCATCCCGGAATGGGCCGCCGCGGCAAAAAACAGACTGGAGCCGGCACCCCGGAATGGGCCGCCGCGGCAAAAAACGGACTGGCCCCAGCACCCCGGAATGGGCCGCCGCGGCAAAAAACAGACCGGAGCCGGCACCCCCGAATGGGCCGCCGCGGCAAAAAACGGACCGTAGCCAGCACACCGGAATGGGCCGCCGCGGCAAAAAACAGACCGGAGCCGGCACGACGGAAATGGGCGCCACGGCAAAAAACGGACCGGAGCCGGCACCCCGGAATGGGCCGCCGCGGCAAAATAGGGACCCAGCGCCGGCACCCCGGAATGCGCCGCCGCGGCCAAAAACCGGACCGGAGCCGGCACCCCGGAATGGGCCGCCACGGCAAAAAACGGACCGGAGCCGGCACCCCGGAATGGGCCGCCGCGGCAAAAAAACGGACCGGGTCCGGCACCCCGGAATGGGCCGCCGCGGCAAAAGATGGAACGGCTCCGGCACCCCGGAATGGGCCGCCGCGGCAAAAAACGGACCTGGTCCGGCACCCCGGAATGGGCCGCCGCGGCAAAAAACGGACCGTCTCTGGCACCCCGGAATGGGCCGCCGCGGCAAAAAACGGACCTGGTCCGGCACCCCGGAATGGGCCGCCGTGCTAAAAAACGGACCGGGCCCGGCACCCTGGAAAGGGCCGCCGCGGCAAAAAATGGACTGGAGCCGGCACCCCGGAATGGGCCGCCGCGGCAAAAAACGGACCGGAGCCGGCATCCCGGAATGGGCCGCCGCGGCAAAAAAACGGACCGGAGCCGGCACCCCGGAATGGGCCGCCGCGGCAAAAAACGGACTGGCTCCGGCACCCCGGAATGGGCCGCCGCGGCAAAAAACGGACCGGCTCCGGCACCCCGGAATGGGCCGCCGCGGCATAAAACGGACCGGAGCCGGCACCCCGGAATGGGCCGCCTCGGCAAAAAACGGACCGGCCCAGGCACCCCGGAATGGGCTGCCTCGGCAAAAAACGGACTGGCTCCGACACCCCGGAATGGGCCGCCGCGGCAAAAAACGGAACGGCACCGGCACCCCGGAATGGGCCGCCGCGGCATAAAACGGACCGGCCCCGGCACCCCGGAAAGGACCGCCGCGGCAAAAAATGGACTGGAGCCGGCACCCCGGAATGGGCCGCCGCGGCAAAAAACGGACCGGAGCCGGCACCCCGGAATGGGCCGCCGCGGCAAAAAACGGACCGGAGCCGGCACCCCGGAATGGGCCGCCGCGGCAAAAAACGGACCGACTCTGGCACCCCGGAATGGGCCGCCGCGCCAAAAAACGGACCTGGTCCGGCACCCCGGAATGGGCCGCCGCGCCAAAAAACGGAATGGCACCGGCACCCCGGAATGGGCCGCCGCGGCAAAAAACGGACCGTAGCCAGCACCCCGGAATGGGCCGCCGCGGAAAAAACCGGACCTGGTCCGGCACCCCGGAATGGGCCGCCGCGGCAAAATAGGGACCCAGCGCTGGCACCCCGGAATGCGCCGCCGCGCCAAAAAACGGACCGGAGCCGGCACCCCGGAATGGGCCGCCACGGCAAAAAACGGACCGGAGCCGGCACACCGGAATGGGGCGCCGCGGCAAAAAACAGACCGGAGCCGGCACCCCGGAATGGTCCGCCGCGGCAAAAAACGGACCGTAGCCAGCACCCCGGAATGGGCCGCCGCGGCAAAACCGGACCGGAGCCGGCACGACGGAATGGGCCGCCGCGGCAAAATAGGGACCCAGCGCCGGCACCCCCGGAATGGGCCGCCGCGGCAAAAAACGGACCGGAGCCGGCACCGCGGAATGGGCCGCCGCGGCAAAAGATGGAACGGCTCCAGCACCCCGGAATGGGCCGCCGCGGCAAAAAACGGACCGTCTCTGGGACCCCGGAATGGGCCGCCGCGGCAAAAAACGGACCGGAGCCGGCACCCCGGAATGGGCCGCCGCGGCAAAAAAACGGACCTGGTCCGGCACCCCGGAATGGGCCGCCGCGGCAAAAAAACGGACCGGCTCTGGCAACCCCGGAATGGGCCGTCGCGGCAAAAAACGGACCGGAGCCGGCACCCCGGAATGGGCCGACGCGGCAAAAAACGGAATGGCACCGGCACCCCGGAATGGGCCGCCGCGGCAAAAAAAACGGTCCGGCTCCAGCACCCCGGAATGGGCCACCGCGGCAAAAAACGGACCGGAGCCGGCACCCCGGAATGGGCCGCCGCGGCAAAAAACGGACTGTCTCCGGCACCCCGGAATGGGCCGCCGCGGCAAAAAACGGACCGGCCCCGGCACCCCGGAATGGGCCGCCGCGGCAAAAAACGGACCGGAGCCGGCACCCCGGAATGGGCCGCCGCGGCAAAAAACGGACCGGAGCCGGCACCCCGGAATGGGCCGCCGCGGCAAAAAAACGGACCGGAGCCGGCACCCCGGAATGGGCCGCCGCGGCAAAAAACGGACCGGCTCTGGCAACCCCGGAATGGGCCGCCGCGGCAAAACCGGACCTGGTCCGGCACCCCGGAATGGGCCGCCGCGGCAAAATAGGGACCCAGCGCCGGCACCCCGGAATGCGCCGCCGCGCCAAAAAACGGACCGGAGCCGGCACCCCGGAATGGGCCGCCACGGCAAAAAACGGACCGGCTCCGGCACCCCGGAATGGGCCGCCGCGGCAAAAGATGGAACGGCTCCGGCAGCCCGGAATGGGCCGCCGCGGTAAAAAACGGACTGGATCCGGCACCCCGGAATGGGCCGTCGCGGCAAAAAACGGACCGGCTCTGGCACCCCGGAATGGGCCGCCGCGGCAAAAAACGGACCTGGTCCGGCACCCCGGAATGGGCCGCCGCGGCAAAAAACGGACCGGCCCCGGCACCCCGGAAAGGGCCGCCGCGGCAAAAAATGGACTGGAGCCGGCACCCCGGAATGGGCCGCCGCGGCAAAAAACGGACCCCAGCCGGCACCCCGGAATGGGCCGCCGCGGCAAAAAACGGACCGACTCTGGCACCCCGGAATGGGCCGCCGCGGCAAAAAACGGACCGACTCTGGCACCCCGGAATGGGCCGCCGCGGCAAAAAACGGACCGGAGCCGGCACCCCGGAATGGGCCGCCGCGGCAAAAAACGGACCCGAGCCGGCACCCCGGAATGGGCCGCCGCGGCAAAAAACGGACCGACTCTGGCACCCCGGAATGGGCCGCCGCGGCAAAAAACGGACCGACTCTGGCACCCCGGAATGGGCCGCCGCGGCAAAAAACGGACCGGAGCCGGCACCCCGGAATGGGCCGCCGCGGCAAAAAATGGACCCGAGCCGGCACCCCGGAACGGGGCGCCACGGCAAAAAAACGGACCGTAGCCGGCACCCCGGAATGGGCCGCCGCGGCAATAAACGGACCTGAGATGGCACCCCGGAATGGGCCGCCGCGGCAAAAAACGGAATGGCACCGGCACCGTGGAATGGGCCGCCGCGGCAAAAAACAGTCCGGCTCCAGCACCCCGGAATGGGCCGCCGCGGCAAAAAAACGGACCGGAGCCGGCACCCCGGAATGGGCCGCCTCGGCAAAAAACGGACTGGTTCCGGCACCCCGGAATGGGCCGCCGCGGCAAAAAACGGACCAGCCCCGGCACCCCGGAATGGGCCGCCGCGGCAAAAAACGGACCGGCTCCGGCACCCCGGAATGGGCCGCCGCGCTAAAAAACGGAGCGGAGCCGGCACCCCGGAATTGGCCGCCGCGGCAAATAACGGACTGGCTCCGGCACCCCGGAATGGGCCGCCGCGGCAAAAAACGGACCGGCGCCGGCACCCCGGAATGGGCCGCCGCGGCAAAAAACGGACCGGAGCCGGCACCCCCGGAATGGGCCGCCGCGGCAAAAAACGGACCGGCCCCGGCACACCAGAATGGGCCGCCGCGGCAAAAAACGGACCTATGCCGGAACCCCGGAATGGGCCACCACGGCAAAAAACGGACCGGCCCCGGCACCCCGGAATGGGCCGCCGCGGCAAAAAACGGACCCGAGCCGGCACCCCGGAAAGGGCCGCCGCGGCAAAAAACGGACCGTAGCCAGCACCCCGGAATGGGCCGCCGCGGAAAAACCGGACCTGGTCCGGCACCCCGGAATGGGCCGCCGTGGCAAAAAATGGACTGGAGACGGCACCCCGGAATGGGCCGCCGCGGCAAAAAACGGACCGGAGCCGGCACCCCGGAATGGGCCGCCGCGGCAAAAAACGGACTGGCTCCGGCACCCCGGAATGGGCCGCCGCGGCAAAAAACGGAACGGCCCCGGCACCCCGGAATGGGCCACCGTGGCATAAAACGGACTGGAGCCGGCACCCCGGAATGGGCCGCCTCGGCAAAAAACGGACCGGCCCCGGCACCCCGGAATGGGCCGCCTCGGCAAAAAACGGACCGGAGCCGGCACCCCGGGATGGGCCGCCGTGGCAAAAAACGGACTGGCTCCGGCACCTCGGAATGGGCCGCCGCGGCAAAAAACGGAACGGCACCGGCACCCCGGAATGGGCCGCCGCGGCAAAAAACGGACCAGCTCCGGCACCCCGGAATGGGCCGCCGCGGCATAAAACGGACCGGAGCCGGCACCCCGGAATGGGCCGCCTCGGCAAAAAACGGACCGGCCCAGGCACCCCGGAATGGGCCGCCTCGGCAAAATAGGGACCGGAGCCGGCACCCCGGAATGGGCCGCCGCGGCAAAAAACGGAATGGCACCGGCACCCCGGAATGGGCCGCCGCGGCAAAAAACGGTCCGGCTCCAGCATCCCGGAATGGGCCGCCGCGGCAAAAAACGGACCGGAGCCGGCACAACGGAATGGGCCGCCGCAGCAAAAAAAGGACCGGAGCCGGCACCCCGGAATGGGCCGCCGCGGCAAAAAACGGACCGGCCCCGGCAGCCCGAAATGGGCCGCCGCGGCAAAAGATGGAACGGCTCCGGCACCCCGGAATGGGCCGCCGCGGCAAAAAACGGACCGGAGCCGGCACCCCGGAATGGGCCGCCGCGGCAAAAAACGGACCGGCTCTGGCAACCCCGGAATGGGCCGCCGCGGCAAAAAACGGACCTGGTCCGGCACCCCGGAATGGGCCGCCGTGCTAAAAAACGGACCGGGCCCGGCACCCTGGAAAGGGCCGCCGCGGCAAAAAATGGACTGGAGCCGGCACCCCGGAATGGGCCGCCGCGGCAAAAAACGGACCGGAGCCGGCACCCCGGAATGGGCCGCCGCGGCAAAAAACGGACCGGAGCCGGCACCCCGGAATGGGCCGCCTCGGCAAAAAACGGACTGGCTCCGGCACCCCGGAATGGGCCGCCGCGGCAAAAAACGGACTGGCTCCGGCACCCCGGAATGGGCCGCCGCGGCATAAAACGGACCGGAGCCGGCACCCCGGAATGGGCCGCCTCGGCAAAAAACGGACCGGCCCAGGCACCCCGGAATGGGCCGCCTCGGCAAAAAACGGACTGGCTCCGACACCCCGGAATGGGCCGCCGCGGCAAAAAACGGAACGGCACCGGCACCCCGGAATGGGCCGCCGCGGCATAAAACGGACCGGAGCCGGCACCCCGGAATGGGCCGCCTCGGCAAAAAACGGACCGGCCCATGCACCCCGGAATGGGCCGCCTCGGCAAAAAACGGACCGGAGCCGGCACCCTGGAATGGGCCGCACGGCAAAAAACGGACCGTAGCCGGCACCCCGGAATGGGCCGCCGCGGCAAAAAACGGACCGGAGCCGGCACCCCGGAATGGGCCGCCGCGGCAGAAAACGGACCGGAGCCGGCACCCCGGAATGGGCCGCCGCGGCAAAACCGGACTGGAGCCGGCACAACGGAATGGGCCGCCGCAGCAAAAAAAGGACCGGCTCCGGCACCCCGGAATGGGCCGCCGCGGCAAAAAACGGACCGGAGCCGGCACTCCTATACGGGCCTCCGCGGCGAAAAACGCACCGGAGCCGGCACCCCGGAATGGGCCGCCGCGGCAAAAAACGGACCAGAGCTGGCACCCCGGAATGGGCCGCCGTGGCAATAAACGGACCCGAGCCGGCACCCCGGAATGGGCCGCCGCGCCAAAAAACGGACCTGGTCCGGCACCCCGGAATGGGCCGCCGCGGCAAAAAACGGACCGGAGCCGGCACCCCGGAATGGGGCGCCGCGGCAAAAAACGGACCGGCTCCGGCACCCCGGAATGGGCCGCCGCGCAAAAAACGGACCGGAGCCGGCACCGCGGAATGGGCCACCGCGCAAAAACCGGACCGGATCCAGCCCGCGGAACGGGCCGCTGCGGCACAAACCGGACCTGGTCCGGCACCCCGGAATGGGCCGCCGCGGCAGAAAACCGACCGGAGCCGGCACCCCGGAATGGGCCGCCGCGGCAAAAAACGGAATGGCCCCAGCACCCCGGAAAGGGCCGCCGCGGCAAAAAACAGACCGGTGCCGGCACCCCGGAATGGGCCGCCGCGGCAAAAAACGGACCGTAGCCAGCACCCCGGAATGGGCCGCCGCGGCAAAAAACGGAACGGCACCGGCAGCCCGGAATGGGCCGCCGCGGCAAAAAACGGACCTATGCCGGAACCCCAGAATGGGCCACCGCGGCAAAAAACGGACCGGCCCCTGCAGCCCGGAATGGGCCGCCGCGGCAAAAAACGGACCCGAGCCGGCACCGCGGAATGGGCCGCCGCGGCAAAAAACACACCGTAGCCAGCACCCCGGAATGGGCCGCCGCGGAAAAACCGGACCTGGTCCGGCACCCCGGAATGGGCCGCCGCGGCAATAAACGGACCGGCGCCGGCACCCCGGAATACGCCGCCTCGGCAAAAAACGGACGGGAGCCGGCACCCCGGAATGGGCCGCCACGGCAAAAAACGGACCAGAGCCGGCACCCCGGAATGGGCCGCCGCGGCAAAAGATGGAACGGCTCCGGCAGGCCGGAATGGGCCGCCGCGGCAAAAAACGGACCGGCTCTGGCACCCCGGAATGGGCCGCCGCGGCAAAAAACGGACCTGGTCCGGCACCCCGGAATGGGCCGCCGCGCTAAAAAACGGACCGGCCCCGGCACCCCGGAAAGGGCCGCCGCGGCAAAAAATGGACTGGAGCCGGCACCCCGGAATGGGCCGCCACGGCAAAAAACGGACCGGAGCCGGCACCCCGGAATGGGCCGCCGCGGCAAAAAACGGACCAGAGCCGGCACCCCGGAATGGGCCACCGCGGCAAAAAACGGACCGGCCCCGGCACCCTGGAATGGGCCTCCGCGGCGAAAAACGGACCGGAGCCGGCACCCCGGAATGGGCCGCCGCGCCAAAAAACGGACCGGAGCCGGCACCCCGGAATGGGCCGCCGCGCCAAAAAACGGACCTGGTCCGGCACCCCGGAATGGGCCGCCGCGGCAAAAAACGGACCGGAGCCGGCACCCCGGAATGGGGCGCCGCGGCAAAAAACGGACCGGCTCCGGCACCCCGGAATGGGCGGCCGCGCAAAAAACGGACCGGAGCCGGCACCGCGGAATGGGCCACCGCGCAAAAACCGGACCGGATCCGGTCGCGGAACGGGCCGCTGCGGCACAAACCGGACCTGGTCCGGCACACCGGAATGGGCCGCCGCGGCAGAAAACGGACCCGAGCCGGCACCGCGGAATGGGCCGCCGCGGCAAAAAACACACCGTAGCCAGCACCCCGGAATGGGCCGCCGCGGAAAAACCGGACCTGGTCCGGCACCCCGGAATGGGCCGCCGCGGCAATAAACGGACCAGAGACGGCACCCCGGAATGCGCCGCCTCGGCAAAAAACGGACCGGCCCCTGCAGCCCGGAATGGGCCGCCGCGGCAAAAAACGGACCCGAGCCGGCACCGCGGAATGGGCCGCCGCGGCAAAAAACACACCGTAGCCAGCACCCCGGAATGGGCCGCCGCGGAAAAACCGGACCTGGTCCGGCACCCCGGAATGGGCCGCCGCGGCAATAAACGGACCAGAGACGGCACCCCGGAATGCGCCGCCTCGGCAAAAAACGGACGGGAGCCGGCACCCCGGAATGGGCCGCCACGGCAAAAAACGGACCGGAGCCGGCACCCCGGAATGGGCCGCCGCGGCAAAAGATGGAACGGCTCCGGCAGGCCGGAATGGGCCGCCGCGGCAAAAAACGGACCGGCTCTGGCACCCCGGAATGGGCCGCCGCGGCAAAAAACGGACCTGGTCCGGCACCCCGGAATGGGCCGCCGCGCTAAAAAACGGACCGGCCCCGGCACCCCGGAAAGGGCCGCCGCGGCAAAAAATGGACTGGAGCCGGCACCCCGGAATGGGCCGCCACGGCAAAAAACGGACCGGAGCCGGCACCCCGGAATGGGCCGCCGCGGCAAAAAACGGACCGGAGCCGGCACCCCGGAATGGGCCGCCGCGGCAAAAAACGGACCGGAGCCGGCACCCCGGAATGGGCCGCCGCGCCAAAAAACCGACCTGGTCCGGCACCCCGGAATGGGCCGCCGCGGCAAAAAACGGACCGGAGCCGGCACCCCGGAATGGGCCACCGCGGCAAAAAACGGACCGTAGCCAGCACCCCGGAATGGGCCGCCGCGGCAAAAAACGGAACGGCACCGGCAGCCCGGAATGGGCCGCCGCGGCAAAAAACGGACCTATGCCGGAACCCCAGAATGGGCCACCGCGGCAAAAAACGGACCGGCCCCGGCACCCCGGAATGGGCCGCCGCGGCAAAAAACGGACCCGAGCCGGCACCGCGGAATGGGCCGCCGCGGCAAAAAACACACCGTAGCCAGCACCCCGGAATGGGCCGCCGCGGAAAAACCGGACCTGCTCCGGCACCCCGGAATGGGCCGCCGCGGCAATAAACGGACCTGAGACGGCACCCCGGAATGCGCCGCCGCGGCAAAAAACGGACGGGAGCCGGCACCCCGGAATGGGCCGCCACGGCAAAAAACGGACCGGAGCCGGCACCCCGGAATGGGCCGCCGCGGCAAAAGATGGAACGGCTCCGGCACCCCGGAATGGGCCGCCGCGGCAAAAAACGGACCGGCTCTGGCACCCCGGAATGGGCCGCCGCGGCAAAAAACGGACCGGCCCCGGCACCCCGGAAAGGGCCGCCGCGGCAAAAAATGGACTGGAGCCGGCACCCCGGAATGGGCCGCCACGGCAAAAAACGGACCGGAGCCGGCACCCCGGAATGGGCCGCCGCGGCAAAAAACGGACCGGAGCCGGCACCCCGGAATGGGCCGCCGCGGCAAAAAACGGACCGGAGCCGGCACCCCGGAATGGGCCGCCGCGCCAAAAAACCGACCTGGTCCGGCACCCCGGAATGGGCCGCCGCGGCAAAAAACGGACCGGAGCCGGCACCCCGGAATGGCCGCCGCGGCAAAAAACGGACCGGAGCCGGCACCCCGGAATGGGCCGCCGAGGCAAAAAACGGACCGGAGCCGGCACCCCGGAATGGGCCACCGCGGCAAAAAACGGAGCGGAGCCGGCACCCCGGAATGGGCCGCCGCGCCAAAAAACGGACCGGAGCCGGCACTCCGGAATGGGCCGCCGCGGCAAAAAACGGACCGGCCCCGGCACCCCGGAATGGGCCGCCGCGGCAAAAAACGGACCGGCTCTGGCATCCCCGGAATGGGCCGCCGCGGCAAAAAACGGACCGGCTCCGGCACCCCGGAATGGGCCGCCGCGGCAAAAAACGGACCGGCCCAGGCACCCCAGAACGGGGCGCCACGGCAAAAAACGGACCGTAGCCGGCACCCCGGAATGGGCCGCCGCGGCAATAAACAGACCGGAGCCGGCACCCCGGAATGGGCCGCACAGCAAAAAACGGACCGGAGCCGGCACCCCGGAATGGGCCGCCGCGGCAAAAAACAGACCGGAGCCGGCACTCCTAAACGGGCCGCCGCGTCAAAAAACGGACCGGAGCCAGCACCCTGGAATGGGCCGCCGCGGCAAAAAACGGACCGGAGCCGGCACCCCGGAATGCGCCGCCGCGGCAAAAAACGGACCGGGTCCGGCACCCCGGAATGGGCCGCCGCGGCAAAAAACGGACCGGAGCCGGCACCCCGGAATGGGGCGCCGCGGCAAAAAACGGACCGGAGCCGGCACCCCGGAATGGGCCGCCGCGGCAAAAAACGGACCGGCTCTGGCAACCCGGAATGGGCCGCAGCGGCAAAAAACAGACCGGAGCCGGCACCCCAGAATGGGCCGCCGCGGCAAAAAACGGACCGTAGCCAGCACCCCGGAATGGGCCGCCGCAGCAAAAAACGGACCGGCTCCGGCACCCCGGAATGGGCCGCCGCGGCAAAAAACAGACCGGAGCCGGCACCCCAGAATGGGCCTCCGCGGCAAAAAACGGACCGTAGCCAGCACCCCGGAATGGGCCGCCGCGGCAAAACCGGACCTGGTCCGGCACCCCGGAATGGGCCGCCGCGGCAAAATAGGGACCCAGCGCCGGCACCCCGGAATGGGCCGCCGCGCCAAAAAAAGGACCGGCTCCGGCACCCCGGAATGGGCTGCCGAAACAAAAAACGGACCGGCTCTGGCACCCCAAAATGGGCCGCCGCGGCAAAAAACGGACCGGAGCCGGCACCCCGGAATGGGCCGCCGCGGCAAAAAACGGACCGGCTCCGGCACCCCGGAATGGGCCGCCTTGGCAAAAAACGGAATGGCTCCTGCACCCCGGAATGGGCCGCCGCGGCAAAAAACGGACCGGCCCCGGCACCCCGGAATGGGCCGCTGCGGCATAGAACGGACCGGAGCCGGCACCCCGGAATGGGCCACCGCGCCAAAAAACGGAATGGCACCGGCACCCCGGAATGGGCCGCCGCGGCAAAAAACGGACCGGAGCCGGCACCCCGGAATGGGCCGCCGCGGCAAAAAACGGACCGGAGCTGGCACCGCGGAATGGGCCGCCGCGGCAAAAAACGGACCGTAGCCAGCACCCCGGAATGGGCCGCCGCGGCAAAAAACGGACCGGCTCTGGCAACCCCGGAATGGGCCGCCGCGGCAAAAAACGGACCAGCCCCGGCACCCCGGAATGGGCCGCCGCGCCAAAAGATGGAACGGCTCCGGCATCCCGGAATGGGCCGCCGCGGCAAAAAACGGACCGTAGCCAGCACCCCGGAATGGGCCGCCGCGGCAAAAAACGGACCGGCTCCGGCACCCCGGAATGGGCCGCCGCGGCGAAACCGGACCGGAGGCGGCACGACGGAATGGGCCGCCGCGGCAAAATAGGGACCCAGCGCCGGCACCCCGGAATGGGCCGCCGCGGCAATAAACGGACCGGAGCCGGCACCCCGGAATGGGCCGCCGCGCCAAAAAACGGACCGGCTCCGGCACCCCGGAATGGGCCGCCGCGGCAAAAAAAGGACCGTAGCCAGCACCCCGGAATGGGCCGCCGCGGCAAAACCGGACCGGAGCCGTCACCCCAGAATGGGCCGCCGCGGCAAAATAGGGACCCAGCGCCGGCACCCCGGAATGGGCCGCCGCGCCAAAAAACGGAATGGCACCGGCACCCCGGAATGGGCCGCCGCGGCAATAAACGGACCGGAGCCGGCACCCCGGAATGGGGCGCCGCGGCAAAAAAAAGGACCGGAGCCGGCACCCCGGAATGGGCCGCCGCGGCAAAAAACGGACCGGCTCTGGCACCCCGGAATGGGCCGCCGCGGCAAAAAACAGACCGGAGCCGGCACCCCAGAATGGGCCGCCGCGGCAAAAAACGGACCGTAGCCAGCACCCCGGAATGGGCCGCCGCGGCAAAAAAACGGACCGTAGCCAGCACCCCGGAATGGGCCGCCGCGGCAAAAAACGGAACGGCACCGGCAGCCCGGAATGGGCCGCCGCGGCAAAAAACGGACCTATGCCGGAACCCCAGAATGGGCCACCGCGGCAAAAAACGGACCGGTCCCGGCACCCCGGAATGGGCCGCCGCGGCAAAAAACACACCGTAGCCAGCACCCCGGAATGGGCCGCCGCGGCAATAAACGGACCTGAGACGGCACCCCGGAATGCGCCGCCTCGGCAAAAAACGGACTGGCTCCGGCACCCCGGAATGGGCCGCCACGGCAAAAAACGGACCGGAGCCGGCACCCCGGAATGGGCCGCCGCGGCAAAAGATGGAACGGCTCCGGCAGGCCGGAATGGGCCGCCGCGGCAAAAAACGGACCGGCTCTGGCACCCCGGAATGGGCCGCCGCGGCAAAAAACGGACCCGAGCCGGCACCCCGGAATGGGCCGCCGCGCTAAAAAACGGACCGGCCCCGGCACCCCGGAAAGGGCCGCCGCGGCAAAAAACGGACCGGAGCCGGCACCCCGGAATGGGCCGCCGCGGCAAAAAACGGACCGGAGCCGGCACCCCGGAATGGGCCGCCGCGCCAAAAAACCGACCTGGTCCGGCACCCCGGAATGGGCCGCCGCGCCAAAAAACCGACCTGGTCCGGCACCCCGGAATGGGCCGCCGCGGCAAAAAACGGACCGGAGCCGGCACCCCGGAATGGGCCGCCGCGGCAAAAAACGGACCGGAGCCGGCACCCCGGAATGGGCTGCCGCGGCAAAAAACGGACCGGAGCCGGCACCCCGGAATGGGCCGCCGCGGCAAAAAACGGACCGGCCCCGGCACCCTGGAATGGGCCTCCGCGGCGAAAAACGCACCGGAGCCGGCACCCCGGAATGGGCCGCCGCGGCAAAAAACGGACCAGAGCTGGCACCCCGGAATGGGCCGCCGTGGCAATAAACGGACCGTAGCCAGCACCCCGGAATGGGCCGCCGCAGCAAAAAACGGACCGGCTCCGGCACCCCGGAATGGGCCGCCGCGGCAAAAAACAGACCGGAGCCGGCACCCCAGAATGGGCCTCCGCGGCAAAAAACGGACCGTAGCCAGCACCCCGGAATGGGCCGCCGCGGCAAAACCGGACCTGGTCCGGCACCCCGGAATGGGCCGCCGCGGCAAAATAGGGACCCAGCGCCGGCACCCCGGAATGGGCCGCCGCGCCAAAAAAAGGACCGGCTCCGGCACCCCCGGAATGGGCTGCCGAAACAAAAAACGGACCGGCTCTGGCACCCCAAAATGGGCCGCCGCGGCAAAAAACGGACCGGAGCCGGCACCCCGGAATGGGCCGCCGCGGCAAAAAACGGACCGGCTCCGGCACCCCGGAATGGGCCGCCTTGGCAAAAAACGGAATGGCTCCTGCACCCCGGAATGGGCCGCCGCGGCAAAAAACGGACCGGCCCCGGCACCCCGGAATGGGCCGCTGCGGCATAGAACGGACCGGAGCCGGCACCCCGGAATGGGCCACCGCGCCAAAAAACGGAATGGCACCGGCACCCCGGAATGGGCCGCCGCGGCAAAAAACGGACCGGAGCCGGCACCCCGGAATGGGCCGCCGCGGCAAAAAACGGACCGGAGCTGGCACCGCGGAATGGGCCGCCGCGGCAAAAAACGGACCGTAGCCAGCACCCCGGAATGGGCCGCCGCGGCAAAAAACGGACCGGCTCTGGCAACCCCGGAATGGGCCGCCGCGGCAAAAAACGGACCAGCCCCGGCACCCCGGAATGGGCCGCCGCGCCAAAAGATGGAACGGCTCCGGCATCCCGGAATGGGCCGCCGCGGCAAAAAACGGACCGTAGCCAGCACCCCGGAATGGGCCGCCGCGGCAAAAAACGGACCGGCTCTGGCACCCCGGAATGGGCCGCCGCGGCAAAAAACGGACCTGGTCCGGCACCCCGGAATGGGCCGCCGCGGCAAAAAACGGACCGGAGCCGGCACCCCGGAATGGGCCGCCGCGGCAAAAAACAGACCGGAGCCGGCACCCCGGAATGGGCCGCCGCGCAAAAAACGGACCGGAGCCGGCACCGCGGAATGGGCCGCCGCGCAAAAACCGGACCGGATCCGGCCCGCGGAACGGGCCGCTGCGGCAAAAAACGGACCGGAGCCGGCACCCCCGGAATGGGCCGCCGCGGCAGAAAACGGACCGGAGCCGGCACCCCGGAATGGGCCGCCGCGGCAAAAAACGGACCGGCTCCGGCACCCCGGAATGGGCCGCCGCGGCGAAACCGGACCGGAGCCGGCACGACGGAATGGGCCGCCGCGGCAAAATAGGGACCCAGCGCCGGCACCCCGGAATGGGCCGCCGCGGCAATAAACGGACCGGAGCCGGCACCCCGGAATGGGCCGCCGCGCCAAAAAACGGACCGGCTCCGGCACCCCGGAATGGGCCGCCGCGGCAAAAAAAGGACCGTAGCCAGCACCCCGGAATGGGCCGCCGCGGCAAAACCGGACCGGAGCCGTCACCCCAGAATGGGCCGCCGCGGCAAAATAGGGACCCAGCGCCGGCACCCCGGAATGGGCCGCCGCGCCAAAAAACGGAATGGCACCGGCACCCCGGAATGGGCCGCCGCGCCAAAAAACGGACCGGAGCCGGCACCCCGGAATGGGGCGCCGCGGCAAAAAAACGGACCGGAGCCGGCACCCCGGAATGGGCCGCCGCGGCAAAAAACGGACCGGCTCCGGCACCCCGGAATGGGCCGCCGCGGCAAAAAACAGACCGGAGCCGGCACCCCAGAATGGGCCGCCGCGGCAAAAAACGGACCGTAGCCAGCACCCCGGAATGGGCCGCCGCGGCAAAAAACGGACCGTAGCCAGCACCCCGGAATGGGCCGCCGCGGCAAAAAACGGAACGGCACCGGCAGCCCGGAATGGGCCGCCGCGGCAAAAAACGGACCTATGCCGGAACCCCAGAATGGGCCACCGCGGCAAAAAACGGACCGGTCCCGGCACCCCGGAATGGGCCGCCGCGGCAAAAAACACACCGTAGCCAGCACCCCGGAATGGGCCGCCGCGGCAATAAACGGACCTGAGACGGCACCCCGGAATGCGCCGCCTCGGCAAAAAACGGACTGGCTCCGGCACCCCGGAATGGGCCGCCACGGCAAAAAACGGACCGGAGCCGGCACCCCGGAATGGGCCGCCGCGGCAAAAGATGGAACGGCTCCGGCAGGCCGGAATGGGCCGCCGCGGCAAAAAACGGACCGGCTCTGGCACCCCGGAATGGGCCGCCGCGGCAAAAAACGGACCCGAGCCGGCACCCCGGAATGGGCCGCCGCGCTAAAAAACGGACCGGCCCCGGCACCCCGGAAAGGGCCGCCGCGGCAAAAAACGGACCGGAGCCGGCACCCCGGAATGGGCCGCCGCGGCAAAAAACGGACCGGAGCCGGCACCCCCGGAATGGGCCGCCGCGCCAAAAAACCGACCTGGTCCGGCACCCCGGAATGGGCCGCCGCGCCAAAAAACCGACCTGGTCCGGCACCCCGGAATGGGCCGCCGCGGCAAAAAACGGACCGGAGCCGGCACCCCGGAATGGGCCGCCGCGGCAAAAAACGGACCGGAGCCGGCACCCCGGAATGGGCTGCCGCGGCAAAAAACGGACCGGAGCCGGCACCCCGGAATGGGCCGCCGCGGCAAAAAACGGACCGGCCCCGGCACCCTGGAATGGGCCTCCGCGGCGAAAAACGCACCGGAGCCGGCACCCCGGAATGGGCCGCCGCGGCAAAAAACGGACCAGAGCTGGCACCCCCGGAATGGGCCGCCGTGGCAATAAACGGACCGGCTCCGGCACCCCGGAATGGGCCGCCGCGGCAAAAAACGGAACGGCACCGGCACCCCCGAATGGGCCGCCGCGGTGAAAAACGGACCGGAGCCGGCACCCCGGAATGGGCCGCCGCGCCAAAAAACGGACCGGAGCCGGCACCCCGGAATGGGCCGCCGCGCCAAAAAACGGACCTGGTCCGGCACCCCGGAATGGGCCGCCGCGGCAAAAAACGGACCGGAGCCGGCACCCCGGAATGGGGCGCCGCGGCAAAAAACGGACCGGCTCCGGCACCCCGGAATGGGCCGCCGCGCAAAAAACGGACCGGAGCCGGCACCGCGGAATGGGCCACCGCGCAAAAACCGGACCGGATCCGGTCGCGGAACGGGCCGCTGCGGCACAAACCGGACCTGGTCCGGCACACCGGAATGGGCCGCCGCGGCAGAAAACGGACCGGAGCCGGCACGCCGGAATGGGCCGCCGCGGCAAAAAACGGACTGGCCCCAGCACCCCGGAAAGGGCCGCCGCGGCAAAAAACAGACCGGTGCCGGCACCCCGGAATGGGCCGCCGCGGCAAAAAACGGACCGTAGCCAGCACCCCGGAATGGGCCGCCGCGGCAAAAAACGGAACGGCACCGGCAGCCCGGAATGGGCCGCCGCGGCAAAAAACGGACCTATGCCGGAACCCCAGAATGGGCCACCGCGGCAAAAAACGGACCGGCCGCGGCACCCCGGAATGGGCCGCCGCGGCAAAAAACGGACCTGGTCCGGCACCGCGGAATGGGCCGCCGCGGCAAAAAACACACCGTAGCCAGCACCCCGGAATGGGCCGCCGCGGAAAAACCGGACCGGCTCCGGCACCCCGGAATGGGCCGCCGCGGCAATAAACGGACCTGAGACAGCACCCCGGAATGCGCCGCCTCGGCAAAAAACGGACGGGAGCCGGCACCCCGGAATGGGCCGCCACGGCAAAAAACGGACCGGAGCCGGCACCCCGGAATGGGCCGCCGCGGCAAAAGATGGAACGGCTCCGGCAGGCCGGAATGGGCCGCCGCGGCAAAAAACGGACCGGCTCTGGCACCCCGGAATGGGCCGCCGCGGCAAAAAACGGACCTGGTCCGGCACCCCGGAATGGGCCGCCGCGGCAAAAAATGGACTGGAGCCGGCACCCCGGAATGGGCCGCCGCGGCAAAAAACGGAACGGAACCGGCAGCCCGGAATGGGCCGCCGCGGCAAAAAACGGACCTATGCCGGAACCCCAGAATGGGCCACCGCGGCAAAAAACGGACCGGCCCCGGCACCCCGGAATGGGCCGCCGCGGCAAAAAACGGACCTGGTCCGGCACCGCGGAATGGGCCGCCGCGGCAAAAAACACACCGTAGCCAGCACCCCGGAATGGGCCGCCGCGGAAAAACCGGACCGGCTCCGGCACCCCGGAATGGGCCGCCGCGGCAATAAACGGACCTGAGACGGCACCCCGGAATGCGCCGCCTCGGCAAAAAACGGACGGGAGCCGGCACCCCGGAATGGGCCGCCACGGCAAAAAACGGACCGGAGCCGGCACCCCGGAATGGGCCGCCGCGGCAAAAGATGGAACGGCTCCGGCAGGCCGGAATGGGCCGCCGCGGCAAAAAACGGACCGGCTCTGGCACCCCGGAATGGGCCGCCGCGGCAAAAAACGGACCTGGTCCGGCACCCCGGAATGGGCCGCCGCGGCAAAAAATGGACTGGAGCCGGCACCCCGGAATGGGCCGCCACGGCAAAAAACGGACCGGCCCCTGCACTCCTAAACGGGCCTCCACGGCAAAAAACGGAATGGCCCCGGCACCCCGGAAAGGGCCGCCGCGGCAAAAAATGGACTGGAGCCGGCACCCCGGAATGGGCCGCCACGGCAAAAAACGGACCGGAGCCGGCACCCCGGAATGGGCCGCCGCGGCAAAAAACGGACCGGAGCCGGCACCCCGGAATGGGCCACCGCGGCAAAAAACGGACCGGAGCCGGCACCCCGGAATGGGCCGCCGCGCCAAAAAACCGACCTGGTCCGGCACCCCGGAATGGGCCGCCGCGGCAAAAAACGGACCGGAGCCGGCACCCCGGAATGGGCCGCCGCGGCAAAAAACGGACCGGCCCCGGCACCCCGGAATGGGCCGCCGAGGCAAAAAACGGACCGGAGCCGGCACCCCGGAATGGGCCGCCGCGGCAAAAAACGGACCGGAGCCGGCACCCCGGAATGGGCCGCCGCGCCAAAAAACGGACCGGAGCCGGCACCGCGGAATGGGCCGCCGCGGCAAAAAACGGACCGGCCCCGGCACCCCGGAGTGGGCCGCCGCGGCAAAAAACGGACCGGCTCTGGCATCCCCGGAATGGGCCGCCGCGGCAAAAAATGGACCGGCTCCGGCACCCCGGAATGGGCCGCCGCGGCAAAAAACGAACCGGCCCAGGCACCCCAGAACGGGGCGCCACGGCAAAAAACGGACCCGAGCCGGCACCCCGGAATGGGCCGCCGCGGCAATAAACGGAATTGAGACGGCACCCCGGAATGGGCCGCCGCGGCAAAACCGGACCTGGTCCGGCACCCCGGAATGGGCCGCCGCGGCAAAATAGGGACCCAGCGCCGGCACCCCGGAATGGGCCGCCGCGCCAAAAAAAGGGACCGGAGCCGGCACCCCGGAATGGGCCGCCACGGCAAAAAACGGACCGGAGCCGGCACCCCGGAATGGGCCGCCGCGGCAAAAAACGGACCGGCCCCGGCACCCCGAAATGGGCCGCCGCGGCAAAAAACAGACCGGAGCCGGCACCCCGGAATGGGCCGCACGGCAAAAAACGGACCGGAGCCGGCACCCCGGAATGGGCCGCCACGGCAAAAAACAGACCGGAACCTGCACTCCTAAACGGGCCGCCGCGGCAAAAAATGGACCGGAGCCAGCACCCTGGAATGCGCCGCCGCGGCAAAAAACGGACCGGAGCCGGCACCCCGGAATGGGCCGCCGCGGCAAAAAACGGACCGGCTCCGGCACCCCGGAATGGGCCGCCGCGGCAAAAAACGGACCTATGCCGGAACCCCGGAATGGGCCACCGCGGCAAAAAACGGACCGGCCCCGGCACCCCGGAATGGGCCGCCGCGGCAAAAAACGGACCAGCCCCGGCACCCCGGAATGGGCCACCACGGCAAAAAACGGACCGGCCCCGGCACCCCGGAATGGGCCGCCGCAGCAAAAAACGGACCGGCTCCGGCACCCCGGAATGGGCCGCCGCGGCAAAAAACAGACCGGAGCCGGCACCCCAGAATGGGCCTCCGCGGCAAAAAACGGACCGTAGCCAGCACCCCGGAATGGGCCGCCGCGGCAAAACCGGACCTGGTCCGGCACCCCGGAATGGGCCGCCGCGGCAAAATAGGGACCCAGCGCCGGCACCCCGGAATGGGCCGCCGCGCCAAAAAACGGAGCGGAGCCGGCACCCCGGAATGGGCTGGCGAAACAAAAAACGGACCGGCTCTGGCACCCCAAAATGGGCCGCCGCGGCAAAAAACGGACCTGGTCCGGCACCCCGGAATGGGCCGCCGCGCTAAAAAACGGACCGGAGCCGGCACCCCGGAATGGGCCGCCGCGGCAAAAAACGGACCGGCTCCGGCACCCCGGAATGGGCCGCCTTGGCAAAAAACGGAATGGCTCCGGCACCCCGGAATGGGCCGCCGCGGCAAAAAACGGACCGGCCCCGGCACCCCGGAATGGGCCGCTGCGGCATAGAACGGACCGGAGCCGGCACCCCGGAATGGGCCGCCGCGGCAAAAAACGGAATGGCACTGGCACCCCGGAATGGGCCGCCGCGGCAAAAAACGGACCGGAGCCGGCACCCCGGAATGGGCCGCCGCGGCAAAAAACGGACCGGAGCTGGCACCGCGGAATGGGCCGCCGCGGCAAAAAACGGACCGTAGCCAGCACCCCGGAACGGGCCGCCGCGGCAAAAAACGGACCGGCTCTGGCAACCCCGGAATGGGCCGCCGCGGCAAAAAATGGACCCGAGCCGGCACCCCGGAATGGGCCGCCGCGGTGAAAAACGGACCGGCGCCGGCACCCCGGAATGGGCCGCCGCGGCAAAAGATGGAACGGCTCCGGCATCCCGGAATGGGCCGCCGCGGCAAAAAACGGACCGTAGCCAGCACCCCGGAATGGGCCGCCGCGGGAAAAAACGGACCGGCTCTGGCACCCCGGAATGGGCCGCCGCGCCAAAAAACGGACCTGGTCCGGCACCCCGGAATGGGCCGCCGCGGCAAAAAACGGACCGGAGCCGGCACCCCGGAATGGGCCGCCGCGGCAAAAAACAGACCGGAGCCGGCACCCCGGAATGGGCCGCCGCGCAAAAAACGGACCGGAGCCGGCACCCCGGAATGGGCCGCCGCGGCAAAAAACGGACCTGGTCCGGCACCCCGGAATGGGCCGCCGCGGCGAAACCGGACCGGAGCCGGCACGACGGAATGGGCCGCCGCGGCAAAATAGGGACCCAGCGCCGGCACCCCGGAATGGGCCGCCGCGGCAAAAAACGGACCGTAGCCAGCACCCCGGAATGGGCCGCTGCGGCAAAACCGGACCGGAGCCGGCACGACGGAATGGGCCGCCGCTCAAAATAGGGACCCAGCGCCGGCACCCCGGAATGGGCCGCCGCGCCAAAAAACGGAATGGCACCGGCAGCCCGGAATGGGCCGCCGCGCCAAAAAACGGACCGGAGCCGGCACCCCGGAATGGGGCGCCGCGGCAAAAAACGGACCGGCTCTGGCACCCCGGAATGGGCCGCCGCGGCAAAAAACAGACCGGAGCCGGCACCCCAGAATGGGCCGCCGCGGCAAAAAACGGACCGTAGCCAGCACCCCGGAATGGGCCGCCGCGGCAAAAGCGGACCTGGTCCGCCACCCCGGAATGGGCCGCCGCGGCAAAAAACAGACCGGAGCCGGCACCCCAGAATGGGCCGCCGCGGCAAAAAACGGACCGGAGCCGGCACCCCGGAATGGGCCGCCGCGGCAAAAAACGGACCGGCCCCGGCACCCCGAAATGGGCCGCCGCGGCAAAAAACAGACCGGAGCCGGCACCCCGGAATGGGCCGCACGGCAAAAAACGGACCGGAGCCGGCACCCCGGAATGGGCCGCCACGGCAAAAAACAGACCGGAGCCTGCACTCCTAAACGGGCCGCCGCGGCAAAAAATGGACCCGAGCCAGCACCCTGGAATGGGCCGCCGCGGCAAAAAACGGACCGGAGCCGGCACCCCGGAATGCGCCGCCGCGGCAAAAAACGGACCGGAGCCGGCACCCCGGAATGGGCCGCCGCGGCAAAAAACGGACCGGCTCCGGCACCCCGGAATGGGCCGCCGCGGCAAAAAACGGACCTATGCCGGAACCCCGGAATGGGCCACCGCGGCAAAAAACGGACCGGAGCCGGCACCCCGGAATGGGCCGCCGCGGCAAAAAACGGACCAGCCCCGGCACCCCGGAATGGGCCACCACGGCAAAAAACGGACCGGAGCCGGCACCCCGGAATGGGCCGCCGCAGCAAAAAACGGACCGGCTCCGGCACCCCGGAATGGGCCGCCGCGGCAAAAAACAGACCGGAGCCGGCACCCCAGAATGGGCCTCCGCGGCAAAAAACGGACCGTAGCCAGCACCCCGGAATGGGCCGCCGCGGCAAAACCGGACCTGGTCCGGCACCCCGGAATGGGCCGCCGCGGCAAAATAGGGACCCAGCGCCGGCACCCCGGAATGGGCCGCCGCGCCAAAAAAAGGACCGGAGCCGGCACCCCGGAATGGGCTGGCGAAACAAAAAACGGACCGGCTCTGGCACCCCAAAATGGGCCGCCGCGGCAAAAAACGGACCTGGTCCGGCACCCCGGAATGGGCCGCCGCGCTAAAAAACGGACCGGAGCCGGCACCCCGGAATGGGCCGCCGCGGCAAAAAACGGACCGGCTCCGGCACCCCGGAATAGGCCGCCTTGGCAAAAAACAGAATGGCTCCGGCACCCCGGAATGGGCCGCCGCGGCAAAAAACGGACCGGCCCCGGCACCCCGGAATGGGCCGCTGCGGCATAGAACGGACCGGAGCCGGCACCCCGGAATGGGCCGCCGCGGCAAAAAACGGAATGGCACCGGCACCCCGGAATGGGCCGCCGCGGCAAAAAACGGACCGGAGCCGGCACCCCGGAATGGGCCGCCGCGGCAAAAAACGGACCGGAGCTGGCACCGCGGAATGGGCCGCCGCGGCAAAAAACGGACCGTAGCCAGCACCCCGGAATGGGCCGCCGCGGCAAAAAACGGACCGGCTCTGGCAACCCCGGAATGGGCCGCCGCGGCAAAAAACGGACCCGAACCGGCACCCCGGAATGGGCCGCCGCGGCAAAAAATGGACCCGAGCCGGCACCCCGGAATGGGCCGCCGCGGTGAAAAACGGACCGGCGCCGGCACCCCGGAATGGGCCGCCGCGGCAAAAGATGGAACGGCTCCGGCATCCCGGAATGGGCCGCCGCGGCAAAAAACGGACCTGGTCCGGCACCCCGGAATGGGCCGCCGCGGCAAAAAACGGACCGGAGCCGGCACCCCGGAATGGGCCGCCGCGGCAAAAAACAGACCGGAGCCGGCACCCCGGAATGGGCCGCCGCGCAAAAAACGGACCGGAGCCGGCACCGGGGAATGGGCCACCGCGCAAAAACCGGACCGGATCCGGCCCGCGGAACGGGCCGCTGCGGCAAAAAACGGACCGGAGCCGGCACCCCGGAATGGGCCGCTGCGGCAGAAAACGAACCGGAGCCGGCACCCCGGAATGGGCCGCCGCGGCAAAAAACGGACCGGCTCCGGCACCCCGGAATGGGCCGCCGCGGCAAAATAGGGACCCAGCGCCGGCACCCCGGAATGGGCCGCCGCGCCAAAAAACGGACCGGAGCCGGCACCCCGGAATGGGCCGCCGCGGCAAAAAACGGACCGTAGCCAGCACCCCGGAATGGGCCGCCGCGGCAAAACCGGACCGGAGCCGGCACGACGGAATGGGCCGCCGCTCAAAATAGGGACCCAGCGCCGGCACCCCGGAATGGGCCGCCGCGCCAAAAAACGGAATGGCACCGGCACCCCGGAATGGGCCGCCGCGCCAAAAAACGGACCGGAGCCGGCACCCCGGAATGGGGCGCCGCGGCAAAAAACGGACCTGGTCCGGCACCCCGGAATGGGCCGCCGCGGCAAAAAACGGACCGGCTCTGGCACCCCGGAATGGGCCGCCGCGGCAAAAAACAGACCGGAGCCAGCACCCCGGAATGGGCCGCCGCGGCAAAAGCGGACCTGGTCCGCCACCCCGGAATGGGCCGCCGCGGCAAAATAGGGACCCAGCGCCGGCACCCCGGAATGGGCCGCCGCGCCAAAAAAAGGACCGGCTCCGGCACCCCGGAATGGGCCGCCGCGGCAAAACCGGACCGGAGCCGGCACCCCGGAATGGGCCGCCGCGGCAAAATAGGGACCCAGCGCCGGCACCCCGGAATGGGCCGCCGCGGCAATAAACGGACCGGAGCCGGCACCCCGGAATGGGCCGCCGCGCCAAAAAACGGACCGGAGCCAGCACCCCGGAATGGGCCGCCGCGGCAAAAAACGGACCGTAGCCAGCACCCCGGAATGGGCCGCCGCGGCAAAACCGGACCGGAGCCGGCACGACGGAATGGGCCGCCGCGGCAAAATAGGGACCCACCGCCGGCACCCCGGAATGGGCCGCCGCGCCAAAAAACGGAATGGCACCGGCACCCCGGAATGGGCCGCCGCGCCAAAAAACGGACCGGAGCCGGCACCCCGGAATGGGCCACCGCGGCAAAAAACGGACCGGAGCCGGCACCCCGGAATGGGCCGCCGCGGCAAAAAACGGAATGGCACCGGCACCCCGGAATGGGCCGCCGCGGCAAAAAACGGACCGGCCCCGGCACCCCGGAATGGGCCGCCGCGGCAAAAAACGGACCGGAGCTGGCACCCCGGAATGGGCCGCCGCGGCAAAAAACGGACCGGCCCCGGCACCCCGGAATGGGCCGCCGCGGCAAAAAATGGACCCGAGCCGGCACCCCGGAACGGGGCGCCACGGCAAAAAACGGACCGTAGCCAGCACCCCGGAATGGGCCGCCGCGGCAAAAAACGGACCGGCTCTGGCACCCCGGAATGGGCCGCCGCGGCAAAAAACGGACCTGGTCCGGCACCCCGGAATGGGCCGCCGCGGCAAAAAACGGACCGGAGCCGGCACCCCGGAATGGGCCGCCGCGGCAAAAAACGGACCGTAGCCAGCACCCCGGAATGGGCCGCCGCGGCAAAACCGGACCGGAGCCGGCACGACGGAATGGGCCGCCGCGGCCAAATAGGGACCCAGCGCCGGCACCCCGGAATGGGCCGCCGCGCCAAAAAACGGAATGGCACCGGCACCCCGGAATGGGCCGCCGCGCCAAAAAACGGACCGGAGCCGGCACCCCGGAATGGGCCGCCGCGGCAAAA
This sequence comes from Phalacrocorax carbo, assembly GCF_963921805.1. Classification (NCBI taxonomy): domain Eukaryota; kingdom Metazoa; phylum Chordata; class Aves; order Suliformes; family Phalacrocoracidae; genus Phalacrocorax; species Phalacrocorax carbo. The sequence continues at coordinate 99,465 of NW_026990444.1, read as the reverse complement.
AACGGACCGGAGCCGGCACCCCGGAATGGGCCGCCGCGGCAAAAAACGGACCGGAGACGGCACCCCGGAATGGGCCGCCGCGGCAAAAAACGGACCAGAGCCGGCACCCCGGAATGGGCCGCCGCGGCAAAAAACGGACCAGCCCCGGCACCCCAGAATGGGCCACCACGGCAAAAAACGGACCGGCCCCGGCACCCCGGAATGGGCCGCCGCAGCAAAAAACGGACCGGCTCCGGCACCCCGGAATGGGCCGCCGCGGCAAAAAACAGACCGGAGCCGGCACCCCAGAATGGGCCGCCGCGGCAAAAAACGGACCGTAGCCAGCACCCCGGAATGGGCCGCCGCGGCAAAACCGGACCTGGTCCGGCACACCGGAATGGGCCGCCACGCCAAAAAAAGGACCTGGTCCGGCACCCCGGAATGGGCCGCCGCGGCAAAACCGGACCGGAGCCGGCACGACGGAATCGGCCGCCGCGGCAAAATAGGGACCCAGCGCCGGCACCCCGGAATGGGCCGCCGCGGCAATAAACGGACCGGAGCCGGCACCCCGGAATGGGCCGCCGCGGCAAAAAACGGACCGTAGCCAGCACCCCGGAATGGGCCGCCGCGGCAAAACCGGACCGGAGCCGGCACGACGGAATGGGCCGCCGCGGCAAAATAGGGACCCAGCGCCGGCACCCCGGAATGGGCCGCCGCGGCAAAAAACGGACCGGCCCCGGCACGCCGGAATGGGCCGCCGCGGCAAAAAACGGACCGGAGCCGGCACCCCGGAATGGGCCGCCGCGGCAAAAAACGGACCGGAGCCGGCACCCCGGAATGGGCCGCCGCAGCAAAAAACGGAATGGCACCGGCACCCCGGAATGGGCCGCCGCGGCAAAAAACGGACCGGCCCCGGCACCCCGGAATGGGCCGCCGCGGCAAAAAACGGACCGGAGCCGGCACCCCGGAATGGTCCGCCGCAGCAAAAAATGGACCGGAGCCGGCACCCCGGAATGGGCCGCCGCGGCAGAAAACGGACCGGAGCCGGCACCCCGGAATGGGCCGCCGCAGCAAAAAACGGACCGGCTCCGGCACCCCGGAATGGGCCGCCGCGGCAAAACCGGACCGGAGCCGGCACGACGGAATGGGCCGCCGCGGCAAAATAGGGACCCAGCGCCGGCACCCCGGAATGGGCCGCCGCGCCAAAAAACGGAATGGCACCGGCACCCCGGAATGGGCCGCCGCGGCAAAAAACGGACCGGAGCCGGCACCCCGGAATGGGCCGCCGCGGCAAAAAACGGAATGGCACCGGCACCCCAGAATGGGCCACCGCGGCAAAAAACGGACCGGCCCCAGCACCCCGGAATGGGCCGCCGCGGCAAAAAACAGACCGGCTCCGGCACCCCGGAATGGGCCGCCGCGGCAAAAAACAGACCGGAGCCGGCACCCCAGAATGGGCCGCCGCGGCAAAAAACGGACCGGCCCCGGTACCCCGGAATGGGCCGCCGCGGCGAAAAACGGACCGGAGCCGGCACCCCGGAATGGGCCGCCGCGCCAAAAAACGGACCGGAGCCGGCACCCCGGAATGGGCCGCCGCGGCAGAAAACGGACCGGAGCCGGCACCCCGGAATGGGCCGCCGCGGCAAAAAACGGACCGGCCCCGGCACCCCGGAATGGGCCGCCGCGGCAAAACCGGACCGGAGCCGGCACGACGGAATGGGCCGCCGCGGCAAAATAGGGACCCAGCGCCGGCACCCCGGAATGGGCCGCCGCGCCAAAAAAAGGACCGGCTCCGGCACCCCGGAATGGGCCGCCGCGGCAAAACCGGACCGGAGCCGGCACGACGGAATGGGCCGCCGCGGCAAAATAGGGACGCAGCGCCGGCACCCCGGAATGGGCCGCCGCGGCAATAAACGGACCCAGCGCCGGCACCCCGGAATGGGCCGCCGCGCCAAAAAACGGACCGGAGCCGGCACCCCGGAATGGGCCGCCGCGGCAAAAAACGGACCGTAGCCAGCACCCCGGAATGGGCCGCCGCGGCAAAACCGGACCGGAGCCGGCACGACGGAATGGGCCGCCGCGGCAAAATAGGGACCCAGCGCCGGCACCCCGGAATGGGCCGCCGCGCCAAAAAACGGACCGGAGCCGGCACCCCGGAATGGGCCGCCGCGGCAAAAAACGGACCGGAGCCGGCACCCCGGAATGGGCCGCCGCGGCAAAAAACGGACCGGAGACGGCACCCCGGAATGGGCCGCCGCGGCAAAAAACGGACCGGAGCTGGCACCCCGGAATGGGCCGCCGCGGCAAAAAACGGACCGGAGCCGGCACCCCGGAATGGGCCGCCGCGGCAAAAAATGGACCCGAGCCGGCACCCCGGAACGGGGCGCCACGGCAAAAAACGGACCGTAGCCAGCACCCCGGAATGGGCCGCCGCGGCAAAAGATGGAACGGCTCCGGCATCCCGGAATGGGCCGCCGCGGCAAAAAACGGACCGGCCCCAGCACCCCGGAATGGGCCGCCGCGGCAAAAAACGGACCGGCTCTGGCACCCCGGAATGGGCCGCCGCGGCAAAAAACGGACCTGGTCCGGCACCCCGGAATGGGCCGCCGCGGCAAAAAACGGACCGGAGCCGGCACCCCGGAATGGGCCGCCGCGGCAAAAAACAGACCGGAGCCGGCACCCCGGAATGGGCCGCCGCGCAAAAAACGGACCGGAGCCGGCACCCCAGAATGGGCCGCCGCGCAAAAACCGGACCGGATCCGGCCCGCGGAACGGGCCGCTGCGGCAAAAAACGGACCGGAGCCGGCACCCCGGAATGGGCCGCCGCGGCAGAAAACGGACCGGAGCCGGCACCCCGGAATGGGACGCCGCGGCAAGAAACGGACCGGCTCCGGCACCCCGGAATGGGCCGCCGCGGCAAAACCGGACCGGAGCCGGCACGACGGAATGGGCCGCCGCGGCAAAATAGGGACCCAGCGCCGGCACCCCCGGAATGGGCCGCCGCGGCAATAAACGGACTGGCTCCGGCACCCCGGAATGGGCCGCCGCGGCAAAAAACGGACCGTAGCCAGCACCCCGGAATGGGCCGCCGCGGCAAAACCGGACCGGAGCCGGCACGACGGAATGAGCCGCCGCGGCAAAATAGGGACCCAGCGCCGGCACCCCGGAATGGGCCGCCGCGCCAAAAAACGGAATGGCACCGGCACCCCGGAATGGGCCGCCGCGCCAAAAAACGGACCGGAGCCGGCACCCCGGAATGGGCCGCCGCGGCAATAAACGGACTGGCTCCGGCACCCCGGAATGGGCCGCCGCGGCAAAAAACGGACCGTAGCCAGCACCCCGGAATGGGCCGCCGCGGCAAAACCGGACCGGAGCCGGCACGACGGAATGAGCCGCCGCGGCAAAATAGGGACCCAGCGCCGGCACCCCGGAATGGGCCGCCGCGCCAAAAAACGGAATGGCACCGGCACCCCGGAATGGGCCGCCGCGCCAAAAAACGGACCGGAGCCGGCACCCCGGAATGGGCCGCCGCGGCAAAAAACGGACCGGCTCCGGCACCCCGGAATGGGCCGCCGCGGCAAAAAACGGACCGGAGCCGGCACCCCGGAATGGGCCACCGCGGCAAAACCGGACCTGGTCCGGCACCCCGGAATGGGCCGCCGCGGCAAAAAACGGACCGGCCCCGGCACGCCGGAATGGGCCGCCGCGGCAAAAAACGGACCGGAGCCGGCACCCCGGAATGGGCCGCCGCGGCAAAAAACGGACCGGAGCCGGCACCCCGGAATGGGCCGCCGCAGCAAAAAACGGACCGGCTCCGGCACCCCGGAATGGGCCGCCGCGGCAAAAAACGGACCGGCCCCGGCACCCCGGAATGGGCCGCCGCGGCAAAAAACGGACCGGAGCCGGCACCCCGGAATGGTCCGCCGCAGCAAAAAATGGACCGGAGCCGGCACCCCGGAATGGGCCGCCGCGGCAGAAAACGGACCGGAGCCGGCACCCCGGAATGGGCCGCCGCAGCAAAAAACGGACCGGCTCCGGCACCCCGGAATGGGCCGCCGCGGCAAAACCGGACCGGAGCCGGCACGACGGAATGGGCCGCCGCGGCAAAATAGGGACCCAGCGCCGGCACCCCGGAATGGGCCGCCGCGCCAAAAAACGGAATGGCACCGGCACCCCGGAATGGGCCGCCGCGGCAAAAAACGGACCGGAGCCGGCACCCCGGAATGGGCCGCCGCGGCAAAAAACGGAATGGCACCGGCACCCCAGAATGGGCCACCGCGGCAAAAAACGGACCGGCCCCAGCACCCCGGAATGGGCCGCCGCGGCAAAAAACAGACCGGCTCCGGCACCCCGGAATGGGCCGCCGCGGCAAAAAACAGACCGGAGCCGGCACCCCAGAATGGGCCGCCGCGGCAAAAAACGGACCGGCCCCGGTACCCCGGAATGGGCCGCCGCGGCGAAAAACGGACCGGAGCCGGCACCCCGGAATGGGCCGCCGCGCCAAAAAACGGACCGGAGCCGGCACCCCGGAATGGGCCGCCGCGGCAGAAAACGGACCGGAGCCGGCACCCCGGAATGGGCCGCCGCGGCAAAAAACGGACCGGCCCCGGCACCCCGGAATGGGCCGCCGCGGCAAAACCGGACCGGAGCCGGCACGACGGAATGGGCCGCCGCGGCAAAATAGGGACCCAGCGCCGGCACCCCGGAATGGGCCGCCGCGCCAAAAAAAGGACCGGCTCCGGCACCCCGGAATGGGCCGCCGCGGCAAAACCGGACCGGAGCCGGCACGACGGAATGGGCCGCCGCGGCAAAATAGGGACGCAGCGCCGGCACCCCGGAATGGGCCGCCGCGGCAATAAACGGACCCAGCGCCGGCACCCCGGAATGGGCCGCCGCGCCAAAAAACGGACCGGAGCCGGCACCCCGGAATGGGCCGCCGCGGCAAAAAACGGACCGTAGCCAGCACCCCGGAATGGGCCGCCGCGGCAAAACCGGACCGGAGCCGGCACGACGGAATGGGCCGCCGCGGCAAAATAGGGACCCAGCGCCGGCACCCCGGAATGGGCCGCCGCGCCAAAAAACGGACCGGAGCCGGCACCCCGGAATGGGCCGCCGCGGCAAAAAACGGACCGGAGCCGGCACCCCGGAATGGGCCGCCGCGGCAAAAAACGGACCGGAGACGGCACCCCGGAATGGGCCGCCGCGGCAAAAAACGGACCGGAGCTGGCACCCCGGAATGGGCCGCCGCGGCAAAAAACGGACCGGAGCCGGCACCCCGGAATGGGCCGCCGTGGCAAAAAATGGACCCGAGCCGGCACCCCGGAACGGGGCGCCACGGCAAAAAACGGACCGTAGCCAGCACCCCGGAATGGGCCGCCGCGGCAAAAGATGGAACGGCTCCGGCATCCCGGAATGGGCCGCCGCGGCAAAAAACGGACCGGCCCCAGCACCCCGGAATGGGCCGCCGCGGCAAAAAACGGACCGGCTCTGGCACCCCGGAATGGGCCGCCGCGGCAAAAAACGGACCTGGTCCGGCACCCCGGAATGGGCCGCCGCGGCAAAAAACGGACCGGAGCCGGCACCCCGGAATGGGCCGCCGCGGCAAAAAACAGACCGGAGCCGGCACCCCGGAATGGGCCGCCGCGCAAAAAACGGACCGGAGCCGGCACCCCAGAATGGGCCGCCGCGCAAAAACCGGACCGGATCCGGCCCGCGGAACGGGCCGCTGCGGCAAAAAACGGACCGGAGCCGGCACCCCGGAATGGGCCGCCGCGGCAGAAAACGGACCGGAGCCGGCACCCCGGAATGGGACGCCGCGGCAAGAAACGGACCGGCTCCGGCACCCCGGAATGGGCCGCCGCGGCAAAACCGGACCGGAGCCGGCACGACGGAATGGGCCGCCGCGGCAAAATAGGGACCCAGCGCCGGCACCCCGGAATGGGCCGCCGCGGCAATAAACGGACTGGCTCCGGCACCCCGGAATGGGCCGCCGCGGCAAAAAACGGACCGTAGCCAGCACCCCGGAATGGGCCGCCGCGGCAAAACCGGACCGGAGCCGGCACGACGGAATGAGCCGCCGCGGCAAAATAGGGACCCAGCGCCGGCACCCCGGAATGGGCCGCCGCGCCAAAAAACGGAATGGCACCGGCACCCCGGAATGGGCCGCCGCGCCAAAAAACGGACCGGAGCCGGCACCCCGGAATGGGCCGCCGCGGCAAAAAACGGACCGGCTCCGGCACCCCGGAATGGGCCGCCGCGGCAAAAAACGGACCGGAGCCGGCACCCCGGAATGGGCCACCGCGGCAAAAAACGGACCGGAGCCGGCACCCCGGAATGGGCCGCCGCGGCAAAAAACGGACCAGCCCCGGCACCCCGGAATGGGCCACCACGGCAAAAAACGGACCGGCCCCGGCACCCCGGAATGGGCCGCCGCAGCAAAAAACGGACCGGCTCCGGCACCCCGGAATGGGCCGCCGCGGCAAAAAACAGACCGGAGCCGGCACCCCAGAATTGGCCCCCGCGGCAAAAAACGGACCGTAGCCAGCACCCCGGAATGGGCCGCCGCGGCAAAACCGGACCTGGGCCGCCACCCCGGAATGGGCCGCCGCGGCAAAATAGGGACCCAGCGCCGGCACCCCGGAATGGGCCGCCGCGCCAAAAAAAGGACCGGCTCCGGCACCCCGGAATGGGCCGCCGCGGCAAAACCGGACCGGAGCCGGCACGACGGAATGGGCCGCCGCGGCAAAATAGGGACGCAGCGCCGGCACCCTGGAATGGGCCGCCGCGGCAATAAACGGACCTGGTCCGGCACCCCGGAATGGGCCGCCGCGGCAAAAAACGGACCGGAGCCGGCACCCCGGAATGGGCCGCCGCGGCAAAAAACGGACCGTAGCCAGCATCCCGGAATGGGCCGCCGCTGCAAAACCGGACCGGAGCCGGCACGACGGAATGGGCCGCCGCGGCCAAATAGGGACCCAGCGCCGGCACCCCGGAATGGGCCGCCGCGCCAAAAAACGGAATGGCACCGGCACCCCGGAATGGGCCGCCGCGCCAAAAAACGGACCGGAGCCGGCACCCCGGAATGGGCCGCCGCGGCAAAAAACGGACCGGAGCCGGCACCCCGGAATGGGCCGCCGCGGCAAAAAACGGACCGGAGACGGCACCCCGGAATGGGCCGCCGCGGCAAAAAACGGACCAGAGCCGGCACCCCGGAATGGGCCGCCGCGGCAAAAAACGGACCAGCCCCGGCACCCCAGAATGGGCCACCACGGCAAAAAACGGACCGGCCCCGGCACCCCGGAATGGGCCGCCGCAGCAAAAAACGGACCGGCTCCGGCACCCCGGAATGGGCCGCCGCGGCAAAAAACAGACCGGAGCCGGCACCCCAGAATGGGCCGCCGCGGCAAAAAACGGACCGTAGCCAGCACCCCGGAATGGGCCGCCGCGGCAAAACCGGACCTGGTCCGGCACACCGGAATGGGCCGCCACGCCAAAAAAAGGACCTGGTCCGGCACCCCGGAATGGGCCGCCGCGGCAAAACCGGACCGGAGCCGGCACGACGGAATCGGCCGCCGCGGCAAAATAGGGACCCAGCGCCGGCACCCCGGAATGGGCCGCCGCGGCAATAAACGGACCGGAGCCGGCACCCCGGAATGGGCCGCCGCGGCAAAAAACGGACCGTAGCCAGCACCCCGGAATGGGCCGCCGCGGCAAAACCGGACCGGAGCCGGCACGACGGAATGGGCCGCCGCGGCAAAATAGGGACCCAGCGCCGGCACCCCGGAATGGGCCGCCGCGGCAAAAAACGGACCGGCCCCGGCACGCCGGAATGGGCCGCCGCGGCAAAAAACGGACCGGAGCCGGCACCCCGGAATGGGCCGCCGCGGCAAAAAACGGACCGGAGCCGGCACCCCGGAATGGGCCGCCGCAGCAAAAAACGGAATGGCACCGGCACCCCGGAATGGGCCGCCGCGGCAAAAAACGGACCGGCCCCGGCACCCCGGAATGGGCCGCCGCGGCAAAAAACGGACCGGAGCCGGCACCCCGGAATGGTCCGCCGCAGCAAAAAATGGACCGGAGCCGGCACCCCGGAATGGGCCGCCGCGGCAGAAAACGGACCGGAGCCGGCACCCCGGAATGGGCCGCCGCAGCAAAAAACGGACCGGCTCCGGCACCCCGGAATGGGCCGCCGCGGCAAAACCGGACCGGAGCCGGCACGACGGAATGGGCCGCCGCGGCAAAATAGGGACCCAGCGCCGGCACCCCGGAATGGGCCGCCGCGCCAAAAAACGGAATGGCACCGGCACCCCGGAATGGGCCGCCGCGGCAAAAAACGGACCGGAGCCGGCACCCCGGAATGGGCCGCCGCGGCAAAAAACGGAATGGCACCGGCACCCCAGAATGGGCCACCGCGGCAAAAAACGGACCGGCCCCGGCACCCCGGAATGGGCCGCCGCGGCAAAAAACAGACCGGCTCCGGCACCCCGGAATGGGCCGCCGCGGCAAAAAACAGACCGGAGCCGGCACCCCAGAATGGGCCGCCGCGGCAAAAAACGGACCGGCCCCGGTACCCCGGAATGGGCCGCCGCGGCAAAAAACGGACCGGAGCCGGCACCCCGGAATGGTCCGCCGCAGCAAAAAATGGACCGGAGCCGGCACCCCGGAATGGGCCGCCGCGGCAGAAAACGGACCGGAGCCGGCACCCCGGAATGGGCCGCCGCGGCAAAAAACGGACCGGCCCCGGCACCCCGGAATGGGCCGCCGCGGCAAAACCGGACCGGAGCCGGCACGACGGAATGGGCCGCCGCGGCAAAATAGGGACCCAGCGCCGGCACCCCGGAATGGGCCGCCGCGCCAAAAAAAGGACCGGCTCCGGCACCCCGGAATGGGCCGCCGCGGCAAAACCGGACCGGAGCCGGCACGACGGAATGGGCCGCCGCGGCAAAATAGGGACGCAGCGCCGGCACCCCGGAATGGGCCGCCGCGGCAATAAACGGACCGGAGCCGGCACCCCGGAATGGGCCGCCGCGCCAAAAAACGGACCGGAGCCGGCACCCCGGAATGGGCCGCCGCGGCAAAAAACGGACCGTAGCCAGCACCCCGGAATGGGCCGCCGCGGCAAAACCGGACCGGAGCCGGCACGACGGAATGGGCCGCCGCGGCAAAATAGGGACCCAGCGCCGGCACCCCGGAATGGGCCGCCGCGCCAAAAAACGGACCGGAGCCGGCACCCCGGAATGGGCCGCCGCGGCAAAAAACGGACCGGAGCCGGCACCCCGGAATGGGCCGCCGCGGCAAAAAACGGACCGGAGACGGCACCCCGGAATGGGCCGCCGCGGCAAAAAACGGACCGGAGCTGGCACCCCGGAATGGGCCGCCGCGGCAAAAAACGGACCGGAGCCGGCACCCCGGAATGGGCCGCCGCGGCAAAAAATGGACCCGAGCCGGCACCCCGGAACGGGGCGCCACGGCAAAAAACGGACCGTAGCCAGCACCCCGGAATGGGCCGCCGCGGCAAAAGATGGAACGGCTCCGGCATCCCGGAATGGGCCGCCGCGGCAAAAAACGGACCGGCCCCAGCACCCCGGAATGGGCCGCCGCGGCAAAAAACGGACCGGCTCTGGCACCCCGGAATGGGCCGCCGCGGCAAAAAACGGACCTGGTCCGGCACCCCGGAATGGGCCGCCGCGGCAAAAAACGGACCGGAGCCGGCACCCCGGAATGGGCCGCCGCGGCAAAAAACAGACCGGAGCCGGCACCCCGGAATGGGCCGCCGCGCAAAAAACGGACCGGAGCCGGCACCCCAGAATGGGCCGCCGCGCAAAAACCGGACCGGATCCGGCCCGCGGAACGGGCCGCTGCGGCAAAAAACGGACCGGAGCCGGCACCCCGGAATGGGCCGCCGCGGCAGAAAACGGACCGGAGCCGGCACCCCGGAATGGGACGCCGCGGCAAGAAACGGACCGGCTCCGGCACCCCGGAATGGGCCGCCGCGGCAAAACCGGACCGGAGCCGGCACGACGGAATGGGCCGCCGCGGCAAAATAGGGACCCAGCGCCGGCACCCCGGAATGGGCCGCCGCGGCAATAAACGGACTGGCTCCGGCACCCCGGAATGGGCCGCCGCGGCAAAAAACGGACCGTAGCCAGCACCCCGGAATGGGCCGCCGCGGCAAAACCGGACCGGAGCCGGCACGACGGAATGAGCCGCCGCGGCAAAATAGGGACCCAGCGCCGGCACCCCGGAATGGGCCGCCGCGCCAAAAAACGGAATGGCACCGGCACCCCGGAATGGGCCGCCGCGCCAAAAAACGGACCGGAGCCGGCACCCCGGAATGGGCCGCCGCGGCAAAAAACGGACCGGCTCCGGCACCCCGGAATGGGCCGCCGCGGCAAAAAACGGACCGGAGCCGGCACCCCGGAATGGGCCACCGCGGCAAAAAACGGACCGGAGCCGGCACCCCGGAATGGGCCGCCGCGGCAAAAAACGGACCAGCCCCGGCACCCCGGAATGGGCCACCACGGCAAAATAGGGACGCAGCGCCGGCACCCCGGAATGGGCCGCCGCGGCAATAAACGGACCGGAGCCGGCACCCCGGAATGGGCCGCCGCGCCAAAAAACGGACCGGAGCCGGCACCCCGGAATGGGCCGCCGCGGCAAAAAACGGACCGGCTCCGGCACCCCGGAATGGGCTGCCGCGGCAAAAAACGGACCGGAGCCGGCACCCCGGAATGGGCCGCCGCGGCAAAAAACGGACCGGCTCCGGCACCCCGGAATGGGCCGCCGCGGCAAAAAACGGACCGGAGCCGGCACCCCGGAATGGGCTACCGCGGCAAAAAACGGACCGGAGCCGGCACCCCGGAATGGGCCGCCGCGGCAAAAAACGGACCAGCCCCGGCACCCCGGAATGGGCCACCACGGCAAAAAACGGACCGGCCCCGGCACCCCGGAATGGGCCGCCGCAGCAAAAAACGGACCGGCTCCGGCACCCCGGAATGGGCCGCCGCGGCAAAAAACAGACCGGAGCCGGCACCCCAGAATTGGCCCCCGCGGCAAAAAACGGACCGTAGCCAGCACCCCGGAATGGGCCGCCGCGGCAAAACCGGACCTGGGCCGCCACCCCGGAATGGGCCGCCGCGGCAAAATAGGGACCCAGCGCCGGCACCCCGGAATGGGCCGCCGCGCCAAAAAAAGGACCGGCTCCGGCACCCCGGAATGGGCCGCCGCGGCAAAACCGGACCGGAGCCGGCACGACGGAATGGGCCGCCGCGGCAAAATAGGGACGCAGCGCCGGCACCCCGGAATGGGCCGCCGCGGCAATAAACGGACCGGAGCCGGCACCCCGGAATGGGCCGCCGCGCCAAAAAACGGACCGGAGCCGGCACCCCGGAATGGGCCGCCGCGGCAAAAAACGGACCGTAGCCAGCACCCCGGAATGGGCCGCCGCGGCAAAACCGGACCGGAGCCGGCACGACGGAATGGGCCGCCGCGGCAAAATAGGGACCCAGCGCCGGCACCCCGGAATGGGCCGCCGCGCCAAAAAACGGAATGGCACCGGCACCCCGGAATGGGCCGCCGCGCCAAAAAACGGACCGGAGCCGGCACCCCGGAATGGGCCGCCGCGGCAAAAAACGGACCGGAGCCGGCACCCCGGAATGGGCCGCCGCGGCAAAAAACGGAATGGCACCCCGGAATGGGCCGCCGCGGCAAAAAACGGACCGGCCCCGGCACCCCGGAATGGGCCGCCGCAGCAAAAAACGGACCGGGTCCGGCACCCCGGAATGGGCCGCCGCGGCAAAAAACAGACCGGAGCCGGCACCCCAGAATGGGCCTCCGCGGCAAAAAACGGACCGTAGCCAGCACCCCGGAATGGGCCGCCGCGGCAAAACCGGACCTGGTCCGGCACCCCGGAATGGGCCGCCGCGGCAAAATAGGGACCCAGCGCCGGCACCCCGGAATGGGCCGCCGCGCCAAAAAAAGGACCGGAGCCGGCACCCCGGAATGGGCTGGCGAAACAAAAAACGGACCGGCTCTGGCACCCCAAAATGGGCCGCCGCGGCAAAAAACGGACCTGGTCCGGCACCCCGGAATGGGCCGCCGCGCTAAAAAACGGACCGGAGCCGGCACCCCGGAATGGGCCGCCGCGGCAAAAAACGGACCGGCTCCGGCACCCCGGAATGGGCCGCCTTGGCAAAAAACAGAATGGCTCCGGCACCCCGGAATGGGCCGCCGCGGCAAAAAACGGACCGGCCCCGGCACCCCGGAATGGGCCGCTGCGGCATAGAACGGACCGGAGCCGGCACCCCGGAATGGGCCGCCGCGCCAAAAAACGGAATGGCACCGGCACCCCGGAATGGGCCGCCGCGGCAAAAAACGGACCGGAGCCGGCAACCCGGAATGGGCCGCCGCGGCAAAAAACGGACCGGAGCTGGCACCGCGGAATGGGCCGCCGCGGCAAAAAACGGACCGTAGCCAGCACCCCGGAATGGGCCGCCGCGGCAAAAAACGGACCGGCTCTGGCAACCCCGGAATGGGCCGCCGCGGCAAAAAATGGACCCGAGCCGGCACCCCGGAATGGGCCGCCGCGGTGAAAAACGGACCGGCGCCGGCACCCCGGAATGGGCCGCCGCGGCAAAAGATGGAACGGCTCCGGCATCCCGGAATGGGCCGCCGCGGCAAAAAACGGACCGTAGCCAGCACCCCGGAATGGGCCGCCGCGGCAAAAAACGGACCGGCTCTGGCACCCCGGAATGGGCCGCCGCGGCAAAAAACGGACCGGAGCCGGCACCCCGGAATGGGCCGCCGCGGCAAAAAACGGACCGGCTCTGGCACCCCGGAATGGGCCGCCGCGGCAAAAAACAGACCGGAGCCGGCACCCCGGAATGGGCCGCCGCGCAAAAAACGGACCGGAGCCGGCACCGCGGAATGGGCCACCGCGCAAAAACCGGACCGGATCCGGCCCGCGGAACGGGCCGCTGCGGCAAAAAACGGACCGGAGCCGGCACCCCGGAATGGGCCGCCGCGGCAGAAAACGAACCGGAGCCGGCACCCCGGAATGGGCCGCCGCGGCAAAAAACGGACCGGCTCCGGCACCCCGGAATGGGCCGCCGCGGCGAAACCGGACCGGAGCCGGCACGACGGAATGGGCCGCCGCGGCAAAATAGGGACCCAGCGCCGGCACCCCGGAATGGGCCGCCGCGCCAAAAAACGGACCGGAGCCGGCACCCCGGAATGGGCCGCCGCGGCAAAAAACGGACCGTAGCCAGCACCCCGGAATGGGCCGCCGCGGCAAAACCGGACCGGAGCCGGCACGACGGAATGGGCCGCCGCTCAAAATAGGGACCCAGCGCCGGCACCCCGGAATGGGCCGCCGCGGCAAAAAACGGAATGGCACCGGCACCCCGGAATGGGCCGCCGCGCCAAAAAACGGACCGGAGCCGGCACCCCGGAATGGGCCACCACGGCAAAAAACGGACCGGAGCCGGCACCCCGGAATGGGCCGCCGCGGCAAAAAACGGACCGGCTCTGGCACCCCGGAATGGGCCGCCGCGGCAAAAAACAGACCGGAGCCGGCACCCCAGAATGGGCCGCCGCGGCAAAAAACGGACCGTAGCCAGCACCCCGGAATGGGCCGCCGCGGCAAAAGCGGACCTGGTCCGCCACCCCGGAATGGGCCGCCGCGGCAAAATAGGGACCCAGCGCCGGCACCCCGGAATGGGCCGCCGCGCCAAAAAAAGGACCGGCTCCGGCACCCCGGAATGGGCCGCCGCGGCAAAACCGGACCGGAGCCGGCACCCCGGAATGGGCCGCCGCGGCAAAATAGGGACCCAGCGCCGGCACCCCGGAATGGGCCGCAGCGGCAAAATAGGGACCCAGCGCCGGCACCCCGGAATGGGCCGCCGCGGCAGAAAACGGACCGGAGCCGGCACCCCGGAATGGGCCGCCGCGCCAAAAAACGGACCGGAGCCAGCACCCCGGAATGGGCCGCCGCGGCAAAAAACGGACCGTAGCCAGCACCCCGGAATGGGCCGCCGCGGCAAAACCGGACCGGAGCCGGCACGACGGAATGGGCCGCCGCGGCAAAATAGGGACCCACCGCCGGCACCCCGGAATGGGCCGCCGCGCCAAAAAACGGAATGGCACCGGCACCCCGGAATGGGCCGCCGCGCCAAAAAACGGACCGGAGCCGGCACCCCGGAATGGGCCACCGCGGCAAAAAACGGACCGGAGCCGGCACCCCGGAATGGGCCGCCGCGGCAAAAAACGGAATGGCACCGGCACCCCGGAATGGGCCGCCGCGGCAAAAAACGGACCGGCCCCGGCACCCCGGAATGGGCCGCCGCGGCAAAAAACGGACCGGAGCTGGCACCCCGGAATGGGCCGCCGCGGCAAAAAACGGACCGGAGCCGGCACCCCGGAATGGGCCGCCGCGGCAAAAAATGGACCCGAGCCGGCACCCCGGAACGGGGCGCCACGGCAAAAAACGGACCGTAGCCAGCACCCCGGAATGGGCCGCCGCGGCAAAAAACGGACCGGCTCTGGCACCCCGGAATGGGCCGCCGCGGCAAAAAACGGACCTGGTCCGGCACCCCGGAATGGGCCGCCGCGGCAAAAAACGGACCGGAGACGGCACCCCGGAATGGGCCGCCGCGGCAAAAAACGGACCGGCTCTGGCACCCCGGAATGGGCCACCGCGGCAAAAAACGGACCGGAGCCGGCACCCCGGAATGGGCCGCTGCGGCAAAAAACGGACCAGCCCCGGCACCCCGGAATGGGCCACCACGGCAAAAAACGGACCGGCCCCGGCACCCCGGAATGGGCCGCCGCGGCAAAAAACGGACCGGAGCCGGCACCCCGGAATGGGCCGCCGCAGCAAAAAACGGACCGGCTCCGGCACCCCGGAATGGGCCGCCGCGGCAAAAAACAGACCGGAGCCGGCACCCCAGAATGGGCCGCCGCGGCAAAAAACGGACCGTAGCCAGCACCCCGGAATGGGCCGCCGCGGCAAAACCGGACCTGGTCCGGCACCCCGGAATGGGCCGCCGCGCCAAAAAACGGACCGCATCCGGCACCCCGGAATGGGCCGCCGCGCCAAAAAAAGGACCTGGTCCGGCACCCCGGAATGGGCCGCCGCGGCAAAACCGGACCGGAGCCGGCACGACGGAATGGGCCGCCGCGGCAAAATAGGGACCCAGCGCCGGCACCCCGGAATGGGCCGCCGCGGCAATAAACGGACCGGAGCCGGCACCCCGGAATGGGCCGCCGCGGCAAAAAACGGACCGGCTCCGGCACCCCGGAATGGGCCGCCGCGGCAAAACCGGACCGTAGCCGGCACGACGGAATGGGCCGCCGCGGCAAAATAGGGACCCAGCGCCGGCACCCCGGAATGGGCCGCCGCGGCAAAAAACGGACCGGCCCCGGCACGCCGGAATGGGCCGCCGCGGCAAAAAACGGACCGGAGCCGGCACCCCGGAATGGGCCGCCGCGGCAAAAAACGGACCTGGTCCGTCACGCCGGAATGGGCCGCCGCGGCAAAAAACGGACCGGCTCCGGCACCCCGGAATGGGCCGCCGCGGCAAAACCGGACCGGAGCCGGCACGACGGAATGGGCCGCCGCGGCAAAATAGGGACCCAGCGCCGGCACCCCGGAATGGGCCGCCGCGCCAAAAAAAGGACCGGCTCCGGCACCCCGGAATGGGCCGCCGCGGCAAAACCGGACCGGAGCCGGCACGACGGAATGGGCCGCCGCGGCAAAATAGGGACGCAGCGCCGGCACCCCGGAATGGGCCGCCGCGGCAATAAACGGACCGGAGCCAGCACCCCGGAATGGGCCGCCGCGCCAAAAAACGGACCGGAGCCGGCACCCCGGAATGGGCCGCCGCGGCAAAAAACGGACCGTAGCCAGCACCCCGGAATGGGCCGCCGCGGCAAAACCGGACCGGAGCCGGCACGACGGAATGGGCCGCCGCGGCAAAATAGGGACCCAGCGCCGGCACCCCGGAATGGGCCGCCGCGCCAAAAAACGGACCGGAGCCGGCACCCCGGAATGGGCCGCCGCGGCAAAAAACGGACCGGAGCCGGCACCCCGGAATGGGCCGCCGCGGCAAAAAACGGACCGGCCCCGGCACCCCGGAATGGGCCGCCGCGGCAAAAAACGGACCGGAGCCGGCACCCCGGAATGGGCCGCCGCGGCAAAAAATGGACCCGAGCCGGCACCCCGGAACGGGGCGCCACGGCAAAAAACGGACCGTAGCCAGCACCCCGGAATGGGCCGCCGCGGCAAAAGATGGAACGGCTCCGGCATCCCGGAATGGGCCGCCGCGGCAAAAAACGGACCGGCCCCAGCACCCCGGAATGGGCCGCCGCGGCAAAAAACGGACCGGCTCTGGCACCCCGGAATGGGCCGCCGCGGCAAAAAACGGACCTGGTCCGGCACCCCGGAATGGGCCGCCGCGGCAAAAAACGGACCGGAGCCGGCACCCCGGAATGGGCCGCCGCGGCAAAAAACAGACCGGAGCCGGCACCCCGGAATGGGCCGCCGCGCAAAAACCGGACCGGATCCGGCCCGCGGAACGGGCCGCTGCGGCAAAAAACGGACCGGAGCCGGCACCCCGGAATGGGCCGCCGCGGCAGAAAACGGACCGGAGCCGGCACCCCGGAATGGGACGCCGCGGCAAGAAACGGACCGGCTCCGGCACCCCGGAATGGGCCGCCGCGCCAAAACCGGACCGGAGCCGGCACGACGGAATGGGCCGCCGCGGCAAAATAGGGACCCAGCGCCGGCACCCCGGAATGGGCCGCCGCGGCAATAAACGGACTGGCTCCGGCACCCCGGAATGGGCCGCCGCGGCAAAAAACGGACCGTAGCCAGCACCCCGGAATGGGCCGCCGCGGCAAAACCGGACCGGAGCCGGCACGACGGAATGAGCCGCCGCGGCAAAATAGGGACCCAGCGCCGGCACCCCGGAATGGGCCGCCGCGCCAAAAAACGGAATGGCACCGGCACCCCGGAATGGGCCGCCGCGCCAAAAAACGGACCGGAGCCGGCACCCCGGAATGGGCCGCCGCGGCAAAAAACGGACCGGAGCCGGCACCCCGGAATGGGCCGCCGCGGCAAAAAACGGACCGGCTCCGGCACCCCGGAATGGGCCGCCGCGGCAAAAAACGGACCGGAGCCGGCACCCCGGAATGGGCCACCGCGGCAAAAAACGGACCGGAGCCGGCACCCCGGAATGGGCCGCCGCGGCAAAAAACGGACCAGCCCCGGCACCCCGGAATGGGCCACCACGGCAAAAAACGGACCGGCCCCGGCACCCCGGAATGGGCCGCCGCAGCAAAAAACGGACCGGCTCCGGCACCCCGGAATGGGCCGCCGCGGCAAAAAACAGACCGGAGCCGGCACCCCAGAATTGGCCCCCGCGGCAAAAAACGGACCGTAGCCAGCACCCCGGAATGGGCCGCCGCGGCAAAACCGGACCTGGGCCGCCACCCCGGAATGGGCCGCCGCGGCAAAATAGGGACCCAGCGCCAGCACCCCGGAATGGGCCGCCGCGCCAAAAAAAGGACCGGCTCCGGCACCCCGGAATGGGCCGCCGCGGCAAAACCGGACCGGAGCCGGCACGA
This sequence comes from Phalacrocorax carbo, assembly GCF_963921805.1. NCBI lineage: Eukaryota > Metazoa > Chordata > Aves > Suliformes > Phalacrocoracidae > Phalacrocorax > Phalacrocorax carbo. The sequence continues at coordinate 81,864 of NW_026990444.1, read as the reverse complement.
CGGAATGGGCCGCCACGGCAAAATAGGGACGCAGCGCCGGCACCCCGGAATGGGCCGCCGCGGCAATAAACGGACCGGCTCCGGCACCCCGGAATGGGCCGCCGCGCCAAAAAACGGACCGGAGCCGGCACCCCGGAATGGGCCGCCGCGGCAAAAAACGGACCTCTGCCGGCACCCCGGAATGGGCCACCGCGGCAAAAAACGGACCGGCCCCGGCACCCCGGAATGGGCCGCCGCGGCAAAATAGGGACCCAGCGCCGGCACCCCGGAATGGGCCGCCGCGCCAAAAAACGGAATGGCACCGGCACCCCGGAATGGGCCGCCGCGCCAAAAAACGGACCGGAGCCGGCACCCCGGAATGGGCCGCCGCGGCAAAAAACGGACCGGAGCCGGCACCCCGGAATGGGCCGCCGCGGCAAAAAACGGAATGGCACCCCGGAATGGGCCGCCGCGGCAAAAAACGGACCGGAGCCGGCACCCCGGAATGGGCCGCCGCGGCAAAAAACGGACCGGCCCCGGCACCCCGGAATGGGCCGCCGCGGCAAAAAATGGACCCGAGCCGGCACCCCGGAACGGGGCGCCACGGCAAAAAACGGACCGTAGCCAGCACCCCGGAATGGGCCGCCGCGGCAATAAACGGTCCGGCTCCAGCACCCCGGAATGGGCCGCCGCGGCAAAAAACGGACCGGAGCCGGCACCCCGGAATGGGCCGCACGGCAAATAACGGACCGTAGCCGGCACCCCGGAATGGGCCGCCTCGGCAAAAAACGGACCGGAGCCGGCACCCCGGAATGGGCCGCCGCGGCAGAAAACGGACCGGCCCCGGCATCCCGGAATGGGCCGCCGCGGCAAAAAACGGACCGGAGCCGGCACCACGGAATGGGCCGCCGCAGCAAAAAACAGACCGGAGCCTGCACTCCTATACGGGCCGCCGCGGCAAAAAACGGACCGGAGCCGGCACCCCGGAATGGGCCGCTGCGGCAATAAACGGACCGGAGCCGGCACCCCGGAATGGGCCGCTGCGGCAAAAAACGGACCGGAGCCGGCACCCCGGAATGCGCCGCCGCGGCAAAAAACGGACCGGAGCCGGCTCCCCGGAATGGGCCGCCGCGGCAAAAAACGGACCGGCTCCGGCACCCCGGAATGGGCCGCCGCGGCAAAAAACAGACCGGAGCCGGCACGACGGAATGGGCCGCCGCGGCAAAAAACGGACCGTAGCCAGCACCCCGGAATGGGCCGCCGCGGCAAAACCGGACCTGGTCCGGCACCCCGGAATGGGCCGCCGCGGCAAAATAGGGACCCAGCGCCGGCACCCCGGAATGGGCCGCCGCGCCAAAAAAAGGACCGGAGCCGGCACCCCGGAATGGGCCGCCACGGCAAAAAACGGACCGGAGCCGGCACCCCGGAATGGGCTGGCGAAACAAAAAACGGACCGGCTCTGGCACCCCGGAATGGGCCGCCGCGGCAAAAAACGGACCTGGTCCGGCACCCCGGAATGGGCCGCCGCGCTAAAAAACGGACCGGAGCCGGCACCCCGGAATGGGCCGCCGCGGCAAAAAACGGACCGGCTCCGGCACCCCGGAATGGGCCGCCTTGGCAAAAAACGGAATGGCTCCGGCACCCCGGAATGGGCCGCCGCGGCAAAAAACGGACCGGCGCCGGCACCCCGGAATGGGCCGTCGCGGCATAGAACGGACCGGAGCCGGCACCCCGGAATGGGCCGCCGCGCCAAAAAACGGAATGGCACCGGCACCCCGGAATGGGCCGCCGTGGCAAAAAACGGACCGGAGCCGGCACCCCGGAATGGGCCGCCGCGGCAAAAAACGGACCGGAGCTGGCACCGCGGAATGGGCCGTCGCGGCAAAAAACGGACCGGCCCCGGCACCCCGGAATGGGCCGCCGCGGCAAAAAACGGACCGGCTCTGGCAACCCCGGAATGGGCCGCCGCGGCAAAAAATGGACCCGAGCCGGCACCCCGGAATGGGCCGCCGCGGTGAAAAACGGACCGGCACCGGCACCCCGGAATGGGCCGCCGCGGCAAAAAACGGACCTGGTCCGGCACCCCGGAATGGGCCGCCGCGCCAAAAAAAGGACCGGAGCCGGCACCCCGGAATGGGCCGCCGCGGCAAAAAACAGACCGGAGCCGGCACCCCGGAATGGGCCGCCGCGCAAAAAACGGACCGGAGCCGGCACCGCAGAATGGGCCACCGCGCAAAAACCGGACCGGATCCGGCCCGCGGAACGGGCCGCTGCGGCAAAAAAAGGACCGGAGCCGGCACCCCGGAATGGGCCGCCGCGGCAAAAAACGGACCGGAGCCGGCACCCCGGAATGGGCCGCCGCGGCAAAAAACGGACCGGCTCCGGCACCCCGGAATGGGCCGCCGCGGCAAAATAGGGACCCAGCGCCGGCACCCCGGAATGGGCCGCCGCGGCAATAAACGGACCGGAGCCGGCACCCCGGAATGGGCCGCCGCGCCAAAAAACGGACCGGAGCCGGCACCCCGGAATGGGCCGCCGCGGCAAAAAACGGACCGGAGCCAGCACCCCGGAATGGGCCGCCGCGGCAGAAAACGGACCGGCCCCGGCACCCCGGAATGGGCCGCCGCGGCAAAATAGGGACCCACCGCCGGCACCCCGGAATGGGCCGCCGCGCCAAAAAACGGAATGGCACCGGCACCCCGGAATGGGCCGCCGCGCCAAAAAACGGACCGGAGCCGGCACCCCGGAATGGGCCGCCGCGGCAAAAACCGGACCGGAGCCGACACCCCGGAATGGGCCGCCGCGGCAAAAAACGGACTGGCTCCGGCACCCCGGAATGGGCCGCCGCGGCGAAAAACGGACCGGAGCCGGCACCCCGGAATGGGCCACCGTGGCAAAAAACGGACCTATGCCGGAACCCCGGAATGGGCCACCGCGGCAAAAAACGGACCGGGTCCGGCACCCCGGAATGGGCCGCCGCGGCAAAAAACGGACCAGCCCCGGCACCCCGGAATGGGCCACCACGGCAAAAAACGGACCGGCCCCGGCACCCCGGAATGGGCCGCCGCGGCAAAAAACGGACCGGCCCCGGCACCCCGGAATGGGCCGCCGCAGCAAAAAACGGACCGGCTCCGGCACCCTGGAATGGGCCGCCGCGGCAAAAAACAGACCGGAGCCGGCACCCCGGAATGGGCCGCCGCGGCAAAAAACGGACCGTAGCCAGCACCCCGGAATGGGCCGCCGCGGCAAAATAGGGACCCAGCGCCGGCACCCCGGAATGGGCCGCCGCGCCAAAAAAAGGACCGGAGCCGGCACCCCGGAATGGGCCGCCACGGCAAAAAACGGACCGGAGCCGGCACCCCGGAATGGGCTGGCGAAACAAAAAACGGACCGGCTCTGGCACCCCGGAATGGGCCGCCGCGGCAAAAAACGGACCTGGTCCGGCACCCCGGAATGGGCCGCCGCGCTAAAAAACGGACCGGAGCCGGCACCCCGGAATGGGCCGCCGCGGCAAAAAACGGACCGGAGCCGGCACCCCGGAATGGGCCGCCGCGGCAAAAAACGGAATGGCGCCGGCACCCCGGAATGGGCCGCCGCGGCAAAAAACGGACCGGCCCCGGCACCCCGGAATGGGCCGCCGCGGCATAGAATGGACCGGAGCCGGCACCCCGGAATGGGCCGCCGCGCCAAAAAACGGAATGGCACCGGCACCCAAAATGGGCCGCCGCGGCAAAAAACGGACCGGAGCCGGCACCCCGGAATGGGCCGCCGCGGCAAAAAACGGACCGGAGCTGGCACCGCGGAATGGGCCGCCGCGGCAAAAGATGGAACGGCTCCGGCATCCCGGAATGGGCCGCCGCGGCAAAAAACGGACCGGCCCCAGCACCCCGGAATGGGCCGCCGCGGCAAAAAACGGACCGGCTCTGGCACCCCGGAATGGGCCGCCGCGGCAAAAAACGGACCTGGTCCGGCACCCCGGAATGGGCCGCCGCGCCAAAAAACGGACCGGAGCCGGCACCCCGGAATGGGCCGCCGCGGCAAAAAACAGACCGGAGCCGGCACCCCGGAATGGGCCGCCGCGCAAAAAACGGACCGGAGCCGGCACCGCGGAATGGGCCACCGAGCAAAAACCGGACCGGATCCGGCCCGCGGAACGGGCCGCTGCGGCAAAAAACGGACCGGAGCCGGCACCCCCGGAATGGGCCGCCGCGGCAGAAAACGGACCGGAGCCGGCACCCCGGAATGGGCCGCCGCGGCAAAAAAAGGACCGGAGCCGGCACCCCGGAATGGGCCGCCGCGGCAAAACCGGACCGGAGCCGGCACGACGGAATGGGCCGCCGCGGCAAAATAGGGACCCAGCGCCGGCACCCCGGAATGGGCCGCCACGGCAATAAACGGACCGGAGCCGGCACGACGGAATGGGCCGCCGTGCCAAAAAACGGACCGGCTCCGGCACCCCGGAATGGGCCGCCGCGGCAAAAACGGACCGGAGCCGGCACCCCGGAATGGGCCGCCGCGGCAAAAAACGGACCGGAGCCGGCAGCCCGGAATGGGCCGCTGCGGCAAAAAACGGACCGGAGCCGGCACCCCCGGAATGGGCCGCCGCGGCAAAAAACAGACCGTAGCCGGCACCCCGGAATGGGCCGCCGCGGCAAAACCGGACCGGAGCCGGCACCCCGGAATGGGCCGCCGCGGCAAAATAGGGACCCAGCGCCGGCACCCCCGGAATGGGCCGCCGCGGCAAAAAAAGGACCGGAGCCGGCACCCCGGAATGGGCCGCCACGGCAAAAAACGGACCGGAGCCGGCACCCCGGAATGGGCCGCCGCGGCAAAAGATGGAACGGCTCCGGCACCCCGGAATGGGCCGTCGCGGCAAAAAACGGACCGGCTCTGGCACCCCGGAATGGGCCGCCGCGGCAAAAAACGGACCCGAGCCGGCACCCCCGGAATGGGCCGCCGCGGCAAAAGATGGAACGGCTCCGGCAGCCCGGAATGGGCCGCCGCGGCAAAAAACGGACCGGAGCCGGCACCCCGGAATGGGCCATCGCGGCAAAAAACGGACCGGCTCTGGCAGCCCGGAATGGGCCGCCGCGGCAAAAAACGGACCTGGTCCGGCACCCCGGAATGCGCCGCCGCGCTAAAAAACGGACCGGCCCCGGCACCCCGGAAAGGGCCGCCGCGCCAAAAAATGGACTGGCGCCGGCACCCCGGAATGGGCCGCTGCGGCAAAAAACGGACCGGCGCCGGCATCCCGGAATGGGCCGCCGAGGCAAAAAACGGACCGGAGCCGGCACCCCAAAATGGGCCGCCTCGGCAAAAAACGGACTGGCTCCGGCACCCCGGAATGGGCCGCTGCGGCAAAAAACGGACCGGCCCCGGCACCCCGGAATGGGCCGCCGCGGCAAAAAACGGACCGGGTCCGGCACCCCGGAATGCGACGCCGCGGCAAAAAACGGACCGGAGCCGGCACCCCGGAATGGGCCGCCGCGGCATAAAACGGACCGGAGCCGGCACCCCGGAATGGGCCGCCACGGCAAAAAACGGACCGGAGCCGGCAGCGCGGAATGGGCCGCCGCGGCAAAAAACGGACCGGCCCAGGCACCCCGGAATGGGCTGCCTCGGCAAAAAACGGACCGGCCCAGGCACCCCGGAAAGGGCCGCCGTGGCAAAAAACGGACCGGAGCCGGCACCCCGGAATGGGCCGCCGCGGCAAAAAACAGACCGGAGCCGGCACCCCGGAAAGGGCCGCCGCGGCAAAAAACGGACCGGAGCCGGCACCCCGGAATGGGCCGCCACGGCAAAAAACGGACCGGCTCCGGCACCCCGGAATGGGCCGCCACGGCAAAAAACGGACCGGCTCCGGAACCCCGGAATGGGCCACCGCGGCAAAAAACGGACCGTAGCTGGCACCCGGGAATGGGCCGCCGCGGCAAAAAACGGACCAGCCCCGGCACCCCGGAATGGGCCACCACGGCAAAAAACGGACCGGAGCCGGCACCCCGGAATGGGCCGCCGCAGCAAAAAACGGACCGGCTCCGGCACCCCGGAATGGGCCGCCGCGGCAAAAAACGGACCGTAGCCAGCACCCCGGAATGGGCCGCCGCGGCAAAACCGGACCTGGTCCGGCACCCCGGAATGGGCCGACGCGGCAAAATAGGGACCCAACGCCGGCACCCCGGAATGGGCCGCCGCGGCAAAAAACGGACCGGAGCCGGCACCCCGGAATGGGCCGCCACGGCAAAAAACGGACCGGAGCCGGCACCCCGGAATGGGCCGCCGCGGCAAAAAACGGACCGGAGCCGGCACCCCGGAATGGGCCGCCGCGGCAAAAAACGGACCGGCCCCGGCACCCCGAAATGGGCCGCCGCGGCAAAAAACGGACCGTAGCCAGCACCCCGGAATGGGCCGCCGCGGCAAAACCGGACCTGGTCCGCCAGCCCGGAATGGGCCGCCGCGGCAAAAAACAGACCGGCGCCGGCACCCCGGAATGGGCCGCCACGGCAAAAAACGGACCGGAGCCGGCACCCCGGAATGGGCCGCCGCGGCAAAAAACAGACCGGAGCCTGCACTCCTAAACGGGCCGCCGCGGCAAAAAATGGACCGGAGCCAGCACCCTGGAATGGGCCGCCGCGGCAAAAAACGGACCGGAGCCGGCACCCCGGAATGCGCCGCCGCGGCAAAAAACGGACCGGCGCCGGCACCCCGGAATGGGCCGCCGCGGCAAAAAACGGACCGGCTCCGGCACCCCGGAATGGGCCGCCGCGGCAAAAAACGGACCTATGCCGGAATCCCGGAATGGGCCACCGTGGCAAAAAACGGACCGGAGCCGGCACCCCGGAATGGGCCGCCGCGGCAAAAAACGGACCGGACCCAGCACCCCGGAATGGGCCACCGCGGCAAAAAACGGACCGGAGCCGGCACCCCGGAATGGGCCGCCGCGGCAAAATAGGGACCCAGCCCCGGCACCCCGGAATGGGCCACCACGGCAAAAAACGGACCGGAGCCGGCACCCCGGAATGGGCCGCCGCGGCAAAAAACGGACCGGCTCCGGCACCCCGGAATGGGCCGCCGCGGCAAAAAACAGACCGGAGCCGGCACCCCAGAATGGGCCGCCGCGGCAAAAAACGGACCGGAGCCAGCACCCCGGAATGGGCCGCCGCGGCAAAACCGGACCTGGTCCGGCACCCCGGAATGGGCCGCCGCGGCAAAATAGGGACCCAGCGCCGGCACCCCGGAATGGGCCGCCGCGGCAAAAAACGGACCGGAGCCGGCACCCCGGAATGGGCTGGCGAAACAAAAAACGGACCGGCTCTGGCACCCCAAAATGGGCCGCCGCGGCAAAAAACGGACCTGGTCCGGCACCCCGGAATGGGCCGCCGCGCTAAAAAACGAACCGGAGCCGGCACCCCGGAAAGGGCCGCCGCGGAAAAAACTGGACTGGAGCCGGCACCCAGGAATGTGCCGCCGCGGCAAAAAACGGACCGGAGCCGGCACCCAGGAATGTGCCGCCGCGGCAAAAAACGGACCGGAGCCGGCACCCCGGAATGGGCCGCCGCGGCAAAAAACGGACCGGAGCCGGCACCCCGGAATGGGCCGCCTTGGCAAAAAACGGAATGGCTCCGGCACCCCGGAATGGGCCGCCGGGGCAAAAAACGGACCGGAGACGGCACCCCGGAATGGGCCGCCGCGGCATAGAACGGACCGGAGCCGGCACCCCGGAATGGGCCGCACGGCAAAAAACGGACCGGCCCAGGCACCCCGGAATGGGCCGCCTCGGCAAAAAGCGAACTGGAGCCGGCACGCCGGAATGGGCCACGGCGGCAAAAAACGGACCGGAGCCGGCACCCCGGAATGGGCCGCCGCAGCAAAAAACGGACCGGCTCTGGCAACCCCGGAATGGGCCGCCGCGCCAAAAAACGGACCGGCCCCGGCACCCCGGAATGGGCCGACGCGGCAAAAAACAGAGCGGAGCCGGCACCCCGGAATGGGCCGCACGGCAAAAAACGGACCGGAGCCGGCACCGTGGAATGGGCCGCCGCGGAAAAAAACGGACCGGCTCTGGCAACCCCGGAATGGGCCGCCGCGGCAAAAAATGGACCCGAGCCGGCACCCCGGAATGGGCCGCCGCGGCAAAAAACGGACCGGAGCCGGCACCCCGGAATGGGCCGCTGCGCTAAAAAACGGAATGGCACCGGCACCCCGGAATGGGCCGCCGCGGCAAAAAACGGTCCGGCTCCAGCACCCCGGAATGGGCCGCCGCGGCAAAAAACGGACCGGAGCCGGCACCCCGGAATGGGCCGCCGCGGCAGAAAACGGACCGGAGCCGGCACCCCGGAATGGGCCGCCGCGGCAAAAAACGGACCGGCTCCGGCACCCCGGAATGGGCCGCCACGGCAAAAAACGGACGGGAGCCTGCACTCCTATACGGGCCGCCACGGCAAAAAACGGACCGGAGCCGGCACCCCGGAATGGGCCTCCGCGGCAAAAAACGGACCGGAGCCGGCACCCCGGAATGGGCCGCCGCGGCAAAAAACGGACCGGAGCCGGCACCCCGGAGTGGGCCGCCGCGGCAAAACCGGACCGGCGCCGGCACCCCGGAATGGGCCGCCGCGGCAAAATATGGACCCAGCGCCGGCACCCCGGAATGGTCCGCCGCGGCAATAAACGGACCGGAGCCGGCACCCCGGAATGGGCCGCCGCGGCAAAAAACGGACCGGGTCCTGCAGCCGGAATGGGCCGCCGCGGCAAAAAACGGACCGGAGCCGGCACCCCGGAATGGGCCGCCGCGGCGAAAAACGCACCGGTTCCGGCACCCCGGAATGGGCCGCCGCGGCATAAAACGGACTGGCTCCGGCACCCCGGAATGGGCCGCCGCGGCATAAAACGGACCGGAGCCGGCACCCCGGAATGGGCCGCACGGCAAAAAACGGACCGGCCCCGGCACCCCGGAATGGGCCGCCGCGGCAAAAAACGGACCGGCCCCGGCACCCCGGAATGGGCCGCCGCGCCAAAAAACGGACCAGGTCTGGCAACCCGGAATGCGCCGCCGCGCAAAATCCGGACCGGATCGGGCCACGGAATGTGCCGCCGCGCAAAAACCGGACCGGATACGGTCCGCGGAATGGGCCGCCGCGCAAAAACCGGACCGGATCCGGCCCGCGGAATGTGCCGCCGCGCAAAAAGCGAACCGGATCCGGCCCGCGCAATAAGCCGCTGCGCAAAACCTGGACTGGAGCCGGCACCCCGGACTGGGCCGCCACGGCAAAAATCGGACCGGCTCCGGCACCCCGGAATGGGCCGCGGCGGTGAAAAACGCACTGGCTCTGGCACCCCGGAATGGGCCGCCGCGGCAAAAAACGGACCGGAGCCGGCACCGCGGAATGGGCCGCCGCGGCCAAAAACGGACCGGGTCCGGCACCCCGGAATGGGCCGTCGCGCAAAAACCGGACCGGATCCGGCCCGCGGAACGGGCCGTCGCGGCAAAAACCGGACCAGATCCGGCCCGCAGAACGCGCCGCCGGGCAGAAACTGGACCTGATCCGGCCCGCGCAATGCGCCGCCGCGCAAAATCCGGACCGGATACGGTCCGCGGAATGTGCCGCCGCGGTAAAAAACGGACCGGATCACGCCCGCGGAATGCGCCGCCGCGCAAAACCTGGACTGGAGCCGGCACCCCGGAATGGGCCGCCGCAGCAAAAAACGGACCGGCTCCGGCACCCCGGAATGGGTCGCGGCGGTGAAAAACGCACCGGCTCCGGCACCCCGGAATGGGCCGCCGCGGCAAAAATAGACCAGAGCCTGCACCCCGGAATGGGCCGTCGCGGCAAAAATAGACCGGAGCCTGCACCCCGGAATGGGCCGCCGCGGCAAAAAACGGACCGGAGACGGCACCCCGGAATGGGCCGTCGCGGCGAAAAACGGACCGGAGTCGGCACCCCGGAATGGGCCGCCGCGGCAAAAAACGGACCGGAGCCGGCACCCCGGAATGGGCCGCCGCGGCAAAATACGGACCAGGTCCGGCACCCCGGAATGGGCCGCCGCGGCAAAAAACGGTCCGGCTCCAGCACCCCGGAATGGGCCGCCGCGGCAAAAAACGGACCGGCTCTGGCCCCCGGAATGGACTGCGACAGAAATCCCGGACCAGATCCCCTCCCGGAATGCACTGCCGGGGAAAACCCAGACCGGATCTGGCCCCCGGAATGGGCTGCCGTGGGAAACCTGGACCGGATCCGACCACCAAATATGGACTGCCGCGGAAAAACTGGACCCGATCAGGCCCCTGGATCGGTGTGGCCAAGAAAACCCAGACCTGATCCGGCCACTGGAATGGACTGCCACGGAAAACCCGGACCGGACCAATATAGCCCAATATTGACCAGACCAATATAGCCCTATATGGTCCGGACCAATATACCCAGTATAGACCGGATCAATATAGCCCTATATGGAACGGACCAATATACCCCAATATGGCCCGGACCAATATAGCTCAATATGGAACACAGCAATATAGCCCAGTATAGACCGGACCAATATAGCCCAGTATGGCCCGGACCAATATAGCCCAGTATGGACCGGACCACTATAGCCCAGTACGGACCGGACCAATATAGCCCAATATAAGCCTATATGGACCCGACCAATATAGCCCAGTATGTACCAGACAAATATAGCCTTATATGGACCGGACCAATACAACCCTATATGGACCAGACCAATATAGCCCTATATCGACCGGACCAATACAACCCTATATGGACCGGAACAATATAGCCCTATATGGACCGGACGACTATAACCCTATATGTACCAGACCAATATAGCCCTATATGGACTGGACCAATATAGCCCAGTATGGACCGGACGAATATAGCCCTATATGGACCGGACCAATCTAGCCCACTATGGAAAGGACCAATATAGCCGTATACGGACTGGACCAATATGGACCGGACCTATATAGCCCAATATGGACAGGCCCAAAATAGCCCAATATGGACTGGACCAATATAGTCCTATATGGACTGGACCAATATAGCCCTACATGGACCGGACCAATATGGACCGGACCAATATAGCCCAATATGGACAGGCCCAACATAGCCCTATATGGACCGGAACAATATAGCCCAATATGGTCCGGACCAATATAGCCCAATATGGACCATTATAGCCCAATATGGACCGGACCAATATAGCCCTATTTAGACCGTAAAATATAGTTCACTATGGACCGCAGCAATATATCCCACTATGGACCGGACCTTAATAGCTGAAAATGGACATGACCAATATAGCCCAATATGGACCAGAAGCCTATCGCCCAGTATGGAACAGACCAATATAGCCCAGTATGGAACAGACCAATGTAGCCCAATATGGACCGGACCAATATAGCCCAATATGGACACCAAGACTAACCGTTTGGCTGCTAAAAATGAAGGCTTGAGCTTTAGAAGAGAAGGGGCTTGGACCCCTGGAAGTGAGGGTTTGGCTGCTAAAAATGAGGCCTTTGGCCTTAAATGCTGAGGGACTTAAAACCCTAGAAGTGAGGGTTTGGCTGCTAAAAATGAGGCCTTTGGCCTTAAATGCTGAGGGACTTAAACCCCTAGAAGTGAGGGTTTGGCTGCTAAAAATGAGGCCTTGAGCCTTAAAAGAGAAGGGGCTTGGACCCCTGGAAGTAAGGGATTGGCTGCTAAAAATAGGGGCTTGAGCACTGAAAGAGAAGGGGCTTGGACCCCTGGAAGTGAGGGTTTGGCTGCTAAAAATGAAGGCTTGAGCCTTAAAAGAGAAGGGGCTTGGACCCCTGGAAGTGAGGGTTCGGCTGCTAAAAATGAGGTCTTGAGCTTTAAAAGAGAAGGGGCTTGGACCCCTGGAAGTGAGGATTTGGCTGCTAAAAATGGAGGCTTGAACCTTAAAAGAGAAAGGTCTTCGACACTTGGAAGTGAGGCATTGGTTGCTAAAAATGAGGCCTTGAACCTTAAAAGCAGAGGGGCTTGGACCCCTGGAAGTGAGGGTTTGGCTGCTAAAAATGAGGCTTGAGCCTTAAAAGAGACGGGGCTTGGACCCCTGGAAGTGAGGGATTGGCTCCTAAAAATGAGGCCTTGAGCACTGAAAGAGGAGGGTCTTGGACCCCTGGAAGTTACCATTTGGCTGCTAATAATGAGGCCTTGAGCCTTAAAAGAGGAGGGAATTGGACCCTTGGAAGTAAGTTTTTGGCTGCTAAAAATGAGGCCTTGAGCACTGAAAGAGGAGGGAATTGGACCCCTGGATGTGAGGATTTGGCTCCTAAAAATGAGGCCTTGAGCCTTAAAAGAGAAGGGGCTTGGACCCCTGGAAGTGAGGGTTTGGCTGCTAAAAATGAGGCCTTGAGCACTGAAAGAGAAGGGGCTTGGACCCCTGGAAGTTAGGGATTGGCTGCTAAAAAGGAATCCTTGAGCCTTAAAAGTAGAAGGCGCTTGGACCCCTGGAAGTAAGGGATTGGCTGCTAAAAATGAGGCCTTGAACCATAAAAGCAGAGGGGCTTGGACCCCTGGAAGTGAGGTTTTGGCTCCTAAAAATGAGACCTTGAGCCTTAAAAGAAAAGGGGCTTGGACGCCAGGAAGTGAGGGTTTAGCTGCTAAAAATGAAGGCTTGAGCCTTAAAATAGTTGGGACTTGGACCCGTGGAAGTGAGGATTTGGCAGCTAAAAATGGAGGCTTGAACCTTAAAAGAGAAAGGTCTTCGACACTTGGAAGTGAGGCATTGGCTGCTAAAAAGGAGTCCTTGAGCCTTAAAAGTAGAAGGGTCTTGGGCCCCTGGAAGTAATAGACTGGCTGCTAAATTGAGGCCTTGAACCTTAAAAGAGAAGGGGCTTGGACCCCTGGAAGTGAGGGTTTGGCTGCTAAAAATGTGGTCTTGAGCCTTAAAACAAAGAGCTGGGACCCCTGGAAGTGAGGGTTTGTCTGTTAAAAATGAGGCCTTGAGCCTTAAAAGAGAAGGGGCTTGGACCCATGGAAGTGAGGTTTTGGCTGCTAATAATAATGCCTTGAGCCTTGAAAGAGGAGGGTCTTGGACCCCTGAAAGTGACCGTTTGGCTGCTAAAAATGAGGCTTGAGCCTTAAAAGAGAAGGGACTTGGACCCGTGGAAGTGAGGGTTTGGCTGCTAAAAATGAGGCCTTGAGCCTTAAAAAAAAATGGGTTTGGACCCCTGGAAGTGAGGTTTTGGCTGCTAAAAATGAGGCCTTGATCATTAAAACAGGAGTGGATTGGGCCCCTGGAAGTGAGCGTTTGGCTGCTAAAAATTAGGCTTTTTGTCTTAAAAGAAAAAGGTCTTGGACCACTCAAAGTGAGGGTTTGGCTGCTAAATAAGAGGCCTTGAGCACAGAAAGAGAAGGGACTTGGACCCCTGGAAGTGAGGGTTTGGCTGCTAAAAATGAAGGCATGAGCCTTAAAAGCACAGGGGCTTGGACCCCTGGAAGTGAGGATTTGGCTGCTAAAAATGTGGTCTTGAGCCTTTAAAACAGAGGAGCTTGGACCCCTGGAAGTAAGGGTTTGGCTGCTAAAAATCAAGGCTTGAGCCTTAAAAGAGAAGGGGCTTGGACCCCTGGAAGTGAGGGATTGACTGCTAAAAATGAGGCCTTGAGCCTTGAAAGCAGAGGGGCTTGGACCCCTGGAAGTGAGGGATTGGCTGCTAATCATAATGCCTTGAGCCTTGAAAGAGGAGGGGCTTGGACCCCTTGAAGTTACCATTTGGCTGCTAAAAATGAGGCCTTAGGCCTTAAAACAGATGGGGCTTGGACCCATGGAAGTAAGGGATTGGCTGCTGTGCTGGTTTTGGCTGAGAAGGGGTTAATTCTCCTCACTGTGGGGGTCAGCTACCTTTCCAGCTTCCCGCGCTCTGCCGCGTGGCGGGGGGGGCTGGGAGGGGCAGGGCCATGGTGGGGGCGGCTGACCCCGACTGGCCAATGGCAGGTTCATTCCATACCATGTGACACCATGACCAATATATTGAGGTGGGGGCAGTTGCAGCGAGGGCGGAGGCGGCGTGGCGTCGGGTCGGCGGGCGGCGCGCGGCTGCGGCGCGGGCAGTTTGTTCCGGCGGTTCGTTCCCCCTCTCCCCTCCCTTCCCCCCACCCCCCCGGGGCTTTGCGCCTCTCGTTGTTCTCCTTTACATTGCATTTCTACTGTTGTTTTCTTTTAATTCTCGTTGTTCTCCTTTACATTGCATTTCTACTGTTGTTTTCTTTTAATTTTAATTATTAAACTGTTCTTATCCCAACCCACGAGCGTTACCCTCCTGATTCTCTCCCCCATCTACCGGTGGGGGAGTGAGCGAGCGACTGTGTGGGGCTGAGCTGCCGCTAAACCACGACAGTCTTTTTGGCGCCCAACGTGGGGCTCAAGGGTTGGAGATAATAACAGCTGCTGGTCACAGCACCATGTTGTCCTTTTTGCAGTTGGTGTTACAGATTGGTGTTGGTTTGTTGAGTCTGCTGTGTTCTGCTGTGATTAGTAATGTTTTGCCTACAAGATTTGTTATACAAACACTCGTTTTCAGCTTTATCTGGTATTTGGGGTTTTTGCTGAAACCGTTACTGTACTTTGGATACCACCTTGTTGAGGCAATTAGCAATTATACCTCCTCCTCTGAGAGATTTTATATGGAGGAAATACAGAATAATACCTTTGCAACTTTGTTCTATGATGTCTGTGCCTTTGTTACAACAACGTCTTTGTATCTTGAACATCCTTGGGTGGTTAAGGTGCACTTATTGTTAGTTTTTGGGCAGGTTGTTTTGGTTTTGACTAAGCAACTTAAGAATATCACCCAGAAATCTGCCCCGAGGCTTGATAGTTACGAGTGGCAGGGCATGTGGGATAGCATGGGCAAATCCCTAGGGCAGTGGGCACCCCCAGTGTTTTGGAGTTTCACCCCTGAACAAGTGCAGAATCCTAAAAAACTAGTAGAATATTTGGAGAAAGTATGTTGTTACGCTGGGAACTCCAGAGAGACACAGATAACTGCAACATGCTGGGGTCTGGCCCATGCATACCGAGCCCTGCTCAACAGCATTCAGTGCCCCCAGGGGGAAGAGAATGTCTCTGGATTGAAATGCAAAGTGACTGGCGCTGTAGACAATCCAGCCCGGACGACAGGCACTGCAGCCACTCAAACCCCCACAACAAGTACCGGAGCTGGCTCAGAAAATAAACCCGTACCAGTATCAGTTGCCCCCATACACAAGACAAAATATTGGAAGCGGACATCAACTCGTTTAGAACGGGATGATGAAGAACCAGGGCCATCGCGGGGAGAGGAGGGAGAAGTAATAAATGAAATAGAGACCACCCGATCCCTGTCCTTAAGCGAGTTGCGAGATACGCGAAAAGATTATAGCCGTCGTTCAGGTGAGCACATTGTCACCTGGCTGCTCCGATGCTGGGATAATGGGGCCAGTAGCCTGGAACTAGAGGGAAAAGAAGCCAAACAATTGGGATCCCTTTCTGGGGAAGGGGGCGTTGACAAAGCAATTGGAAAAAAACCACAAGCCCTCAGCCTCTGGAGGCGACTCCTGTCTGGAGTGAAGGAAAGGTATCCCTTTAAAGAAGATGTTACATATCGCCCAGGAAAATGGACAACTATGGAGAAAGGCATCCAGTATCTAAGGGAATTAGCTGTGTTTGAGGTGATTTATGGTGACCTGGATGATCAACGGTCATCCAAAGATCCAGATGAAGCCGAGTGCACACGACCCATGTGGCGGAAGTTTGTACGGAGCGCACCACCTTCGCATGCAAAGTCATTGGCAGTGATGTCCTGGAAAGATGACGAGACACCAACGGTGACAGAGGTGATAGATAGACTCCGAGATTACGACACAAATATCTCTTCCTCGCTTGTCTCTGCTGTGGAGAAACTATCCCAAGAGGTCCAGCAACTCAAAGAAGATCTGTCCTACTCCCCACCTCGACAGAGCAGTGTCTCAGCTGTTAGGAATAAGCGTCCTTTGGCTCAAAGAAGGGGATACACACCACGGGCCACCCTATGGTTCTACCTGCGTGACCACGGAGAGGACATGATGAGGTGGGATGGCAAGCCTACCTCGACCCTACAGGCACGAGTGCATGAACTGCAAGGAAGAACAGTCACTCAGGGGGGCTCTTCCAGGAAAGCTGCTGCTCCAATTTCCAGTGAACAAGTCCCCAGACAGAGGAGTAGAAGCGCAGATTTTATTTCTAAGTGTAATAGAGGGACTCCTGATTCACATTTGCAGGAAGTGAGTTGTGACTGCCATGATCAGGACTAGAGGGGCCCTGCCTCCAGCCGGGTGGAGGAAAGGGATAACCGGGCCTACTGGACTGTGTGGATCCGATGGCCTGGCACGTCCGACCCACAGGAGTATAAAGCTTTAGTGGACACCGGCGCACAGTGCACCTTAATGCCATCAAACTATATAGGGGCAGAACCCATCAGCATTGCTGGAGTGACAGGGGGATCCCAAGAGCTAACTGTATTGGAGGCCGAAGTGAGCCTAACTGGCAATGAGTGGCAGAAGCACCCCATTGTGACTGGCCCCGAGGCTCCGTGCATCCTTGGCATAGACTACCTCAGGAAAGGGTATTTCAAGGACCCAAAAGGTTACAAGTGGGCTTTTGGTGTAGCTGCCTTGGAGACGGAGGAAACTGAACAGCTGTCTACCTTGCCCGGTCTCTCAAAGGACCCTTCTGTGGTGGGGTTGCTGAAGGTCAAAGAACAACAGGTGCCAATCGCCACCACAACAGTGCACCGGCGGCAATATCGCACCAACAGAGACTCTCTGATCCCCATCCATAAACTCATTCACCAACTGAGGAGCCAAGGAGTCATCAGTAAGACCCACTCACCCTTTAACAGTCCCATATGGCCAGTCCGGAAGTCCAATGGAGAGTGGAGACTAACAGTAGACTATCGTGGCCTGAATGAAGTCACTCCACCATTGAGTGCTGCTGTGCCAGACATGCTAGAACTTCAATACGAACTGGAGTCAAAGGCGGCCAAGTGGTATGCCACAATTGATATTGCTAATGCATTCTTCTCAATCCCTCTGGCAGCAGAGTGCAGGCCACAGTTTGCTTTCACATGGAGGGGCGTCCAGTATACCTGGAATCGACTGCCCCAGGGGTGGAAACACAGTCCTACCATTTGCCATGGACTGATTCAGACTGTACTGGAACAGGGAGAAGCTCCAGAACACCTTCAATACATTGATGACATCATTGTGTGGGGCAGCACAGCGGAAGAAGTTTTTGAGAAAGGAGAGAAAATAGTCCAAATCCTTCTGAAAGCTGGTTTTGCCATAAAACAAAGTAAGGTGAAGGGACCTGCACGAGAAATCCAGTTCTTAGGAATCAAATGGCAAGATGGTCGTCGTCATATTCCAATGGATGTGATCAACAAAATAGCAGCCATGTCTCCACCAACTAGCAAAAAGGAAACACAAGCTTTCTTGGGCGTTGTGGGTTTTTGGAGAATGCATATTCCAAATTACAGTCTGATTGTAAGCCCTCTCTATCAAGTGACCCGGAAAAAGAATGATTTCAAATGGGGCCCTGAACAACGACAAGCCTTTGAACAGATTAAACGAGAAATAGTCCATGCAGTAGCTCTTGGGCCAGTCCGGGCAGGACAGGATGTAAAAAATGTGCTCTACACCGCAGCCGGGGAGAATGGCCCTACCTGGAGCCTCTGGCAGAAAGCACCAGGGGAGACCCGGGGTCGACCCCTAGGGTTTTGGAGTCGGGGATACAGAGGGTCCGAAGCCCGCTATACTCCAACTGAAAAAGAGATATTGGCAGCATATGAAGGGGTTCGAGCTGCTTCAGAAGTGGTTGGTACTGAAGCACAGTTGCTCCTGGCACCCCGACTGCCAGTGCTGGGCTGGATGTTCAAAGGAAACATCCCCTCTACACACCATGCAACTGATGCTACGTGGAGTAAATGGGTCGCGCTGATCACCCAGCGGGCTCGAGTAGGAAACCCCAGTCGCCCAGGAATCTTGGAAGTGATTATGGACTGGCCAGAAGGCAAAGATTTTGGATTATCACCAGAGGAGGAGGTGACACGTGCTGAAGAAGCCCCACTGTATAACCAACTGCCAGAAAATGAGAAGCAATATGCCCTGTTCACTGATGGGTCCTGTCGCCTTGTGGGAAAGCACCGGAGATGGAAGGCTGCTGTATGGAGTCCTACACGACAAGTAGCAGAAACTGCTGAAGGAGAAGGTGAATCGAGCCAGTTTGCAGAGGTAAAGGCCATCCAGCTGGCCTTAGACATCGCTGAACGGGAAAAGTGGCCAGTGCTCTATCTCTATACTGACTCCTGGATGGTGGCAAATGCCTTGTGGGGCTGGCTGCAGCAATGGAAGCAAAGCAACTGGCAGCGCAGAGGCAAACCCATCTGGGCTGCCGCACTGTGGCAAGATATTGCTGCCCGGGTAGAGAACCTGGTTGTAAAGGTACGTCATGTGGATGCTCACGTCCCCAAGAGTCGGGCCACTGAAGAGCATCGGAACAACCAGCAGGTGGATCAGGCTGCCAAGATTGAAGTGGCTGAGGTGGATCTGGACTGGCAGCATAAGGGTGAACTATTTCTAGCTCGGTGGGCCCATGACACCTCAGGTCATCAAGGGAGAGATGCAACATACAGGTGGGCTCGTGATCGAGGGGTGGACTTGACCATGGATATTATTGCACAGGTTATCCACGAATGTGACACATGCGCTGCAATCAAGCAAGCGAAGCGGGTAAAGCCTCTGTGGTATGGGGGACGATGGCTGAAATATAAATATGGGGAGGCCTGGCAAATTGACTATATCACACTCCCACAGACCCGCCAAGGCAAGCGCCATGTGCTTACAATGGTAGAAACAACGACTGGCTGGCTGGAAACATATCCTGTCCCCCACGCCACTGCCCGGAACACTATCCTGGGCCTTGAGAAACAAGTCCTGTGGCGACATGGCACCCCAGAGAGAATTGAGTCAGACAACGGGACTCATTTCCGAAATAGCCTCATAGACACCTGGGCCAAAGAGCATGGCATTGAGTGGGTGTATCACATCCCCTATCACGCACCAGCCTCTGGGAAAATTGAACGGTACAATGGACTGTTAAAAACTACACTGAGAGCAATGGGGGGTGGGACATTCAGGCACTGGGATACACATTTAGCAAAAGCCACGTGGTTAGTCAACACGAGGGGATCTGCCAACCGAGCTGGCCCTGCCCAGTCAGAATCCTTACGTACTGTGGAAGGGGATAGAGTCCCTGTAGTGCACACAAAAAGTATGCTGGGCAAAACAGTCTGGGTTCTTCCTGCCTCCGGCAAAGGCAAACCCATTCGTGGGATTGCTTTTGCTCGAGGGCCTGGGTGCACTTGGTGGGTGATGCGGGAGGATGGAGAAATACGATGTGTGCCTCAAGGGGATTTGATTTTGGGTGAAAACAGTCAATGAACTGAATGGCACAATGTGAACTGCTATATAATACTGTGTGTCACCTCTGTGTTGTACCAATGATATCAGAGTACGAGCCTCCCAACCCATGGAAGATCAACTATGAAACAAGCTGTGCAGCAGTGATGGAACGATGACTGACTCGGTATGCAGCAACCCAACGCCACACACCATCCCTCCCACCCGGAAAGACTGATACAACAGATGGAGCCCAGAGTCATGGACTGGATGAACTCAATGGACATTTTTAATGGACATTGTACAGGGAAGGTCCATGAACTAAGGGAATGATGTCTGTGTATTATGTTAAAGGATGGGAAGGGGAGGGGTGGTGGTTGGTATGGTTGTATTGCATCATATGGGACCTGGGCATGGTGTAAATGGTATGGAATAAGGGGTGGAGAATGTGCTGGTTTTGGCTGAGAAGGGGTTAATTCTCCTCACTGTGGGGGTCGGCTACCTTTCCAGCTTCCCGCGCTCTGCCGCGTGGCGGGGGGGGCTGGGAGGGGCAGGGCCATGGTGGGGGCGGCTGACCCCGACTGGCCAATGGCAGGTTCATTCCATACCATGTGACACCATGACCAATATATTGAGGTGGGGGCAGTTGCAGCGAGGGCGGAGGCGGCGTGGCGTCGGGTCGGCGGGCGGCGCGCGGCTGCGGCGCGGGCAGTTTGTTCCGGCGGTTCGTTCCCCCTCTCCCCTCCCTTCCCCCCACCCCCCCGGGGCTTTGCGCCTCTCGTTGTTCTCCTTTACATTGCATTTCTACTGTTGTTTTCTTTTAATTCTCGTTGTTCTCCTTTACATTGCATTTCTACTGTTGTTTTCTTTTAATTTTAATTATTAAACTGTTCTTATCCCAACCCACGAGCGTTACCCTCCTGATTCTCTCCCCCATCTACCGGTGGGGGAGTGAGCGAGCGACTGTGTGGGGCTGAGCTGCCGCTAAACCACGACAGCTGCTAATAATGAGGCCTTGAGCACTGAAAGAGGAGGGAATTGGACCCCTGGATGTGAGGGTTTGGCTGCTAAAAATGAGGTCTTGAGCCTTAAAAGAGAAGGGGCTTGGACCCCTGGAAGTGAGGGTTTGGCTGCTAAAAATGAGGCCTTGAGCACTGAAAGAGAAGGGGCTTGGAACCCTGGAAGTGGGGGTCTGGCTCCTAAAAATGAGGCCTTGCGCCTTAAAAGAGAAGGGTCTTGGACCCCTGGAAGTGAGGGTTTAGCTGCTAAAAATGAAGGCTTGAGCCTTAAAAGAGTTGGGACTTGGACCTGTGGAAGTGAGGATTTGGCTGCTGAAAATGGAGGCTTGAACCTTAAAAGAGAAAGGTCTTGGACACTTGGAAGTGAGGGATTGGCTGCTAAAAAGGAGTCCTTGAGCCTTAAAAGTAGAAGGGTCTTGGGCCCCTGGAAGTAAGGGACTGGCTGCTAAATTGAGGCCTTGAACCTTAAAAGAGAAGGGTCTTGGACCCCTGGAAGTGAGGGTTTGGCTGCTAAAAATGAGGTCATGAGCCTTAAAACAGAGGAGCTTGGACCCCTGGAAGTGAGGGTTTGTCTGTTAAAAATGAGGCCTTGAGCCTTGAAAGCAGAGGGGCTTGGACCCCTGGAAGTGAGGGTTTGGCTGCTAATAATAATGCCTTGAGCCTTGAAAGAGAAGGGGCTTGGACTCCTGAAAGTGACCGTTTGGCTGCTAAAAATGAGGCTTGAGCCTTAAAAGAGAAGGGACTTGGACCTGTGGAAGTGAGGGTTTGGCTGCTAAATATGAGGCCTTGAGCCTTGAAAGCAGAGGGGCTTGGACCCCTGGAAGTGAGGGTTTGGCTGCTAAAAATGAGGCCTTGAGCCTTAAAAGAGAAGGGGCTTGGACCCCTGGAAGTGAGGTTTCAGCTCCTAAAAATGAGGCCTTGAGCCTTAAAAGCAGAGGGGCTTGGCCCCTGGAAGTAAGGGTTTGGCTGCTAAAAATGAAGGCTTGAGCCTTAAAAGAGAAGGGGTTTGGACCCCTGGAAGTGAGGGTCTGGCTGCTAAAAATGAGGCCTTGATCCCTAAAAGAAAAGGGGCTTGGACCCCTGGAAGTGAGGGTTTGGCTCCTAAAAATGAGGGCTTGAGCCTTAAAACAGGAGTGAATTGGGCCCCTGGAAGTGACGGATTGGCTGCTAATAATGAGGCCTTGAGCACTGAAAGAGAAGGGGCTTGGACCCCTGGAAGTGAGGGTTTGGCTGCTAATAATAATGCCTTGAGCCATACAAGAGGAGGGGCTTGGACCCCTGGAAGTGAGGGTTTGGCTGCTAAAAATGAGACCTTGAGCTTTAAAAGAGGAGGGGTTTGGACTCCTGGAAGTGAGGGATTGGCTACTAAAAATGAAGGCTTGAGCCTTAAAAGAGAAGGGGCTTGGACCCCTGGAAGTGAGGTTTCAGGTCCTAAAAATGAGGCCTTGTGCCTTAAAAGCAGAGGGGCTTGGACCCTTGGAAGAGAGGTTTTGGCTCCTAAAAAGAATGCCTTGAGCCTTAAAAGCAGAGGAACTTGGCCCCTGGGAGTGAGGGTTTGGCTGCTAAAAATGAAGGTTTGAGCCTTAAAAGAGAAGGGTCTTGGACCCCTGGAAGTGAGGGATTGGCTGCTAATAATGAGGTCTTGAGCCCTAAAAGTAAAGGGGCTTGGACTTCTGCAAGTGAGGGTTTGGCTCCTAAAAATGAGGCCTTGAGCCTTAAAAGCAGAGGAGCTTGGACCCCTGGAAGTGAGGGTTTGGCTGCTAAAAATGAGGCCTTGAGCCTTAAAAGAGAAGGGACTTGGACGCCTGGAATTGAGGGTTTGGCTGCTAAAAATAATGCCTTGAGCCTTGAAAGAGGAGGGGCTTGGACCACTTGAAGTGACCATTTGGCTCCTAAAAATGAGGCCTTGAGCCTTAAAAGAGGAGGGAATTGGACCCTTGAAAGTAACTTTTTGGCTGCTAAAAATGAGGCCTTGAGCCTAAAAAGCAGAGGGGCTTAGACCCCTGGAAGTGAGGGTCTGGCTGCTAAAAATGAGGTCTTGAGCCTTAAAAGAGAAGGGGCTTGGACCCCTGGACGTGAGGATTTGCCTGCTAAAAATGAAGGCTTGAGCTTTAAAGAGAAGGGGCTTGGACCCCTGGAAGTGAGGATTTGGCTGCTAAAAATTGAGTCTTGAACCTTAAAAGAGAAGGGGCTTGGACCCATGGAAGTGAGGCTGCTAAAAATGAGACCTTGAGACTAAGAAGAGGAGTGGATTGGACCCCTGGAAGTGAGGGTTTGGCTGCTAAAAATGAGGCCTTGAGCCCTAAAAGAGCAGGGGCTTGGACCCCTAGAGTGACCGTTTGGCTGCTAAAAATGCGGCCTTGAGCACTGAAAGAGAAGGGGCTTGGACCCCTGGAAGTGAGGGATTGGCTGATAAAAATGAGACCTTGAGCCATACAAGAGGAGGGGCTTGGACCCCTGGATGTGACGGATTGGCTGCTAATAATGAGGCCTTGAGCACTGAAAGAGAAGGGGCTTGGACCCCTGGAAGTGAGGGATTGGCTGCTAATAATAATGCCTTGAGCCATACAAGAGGAGGGGCTTGGACCCCTGGAAGTGAGGGTTTGGCTGCTAAAAATGAGACCTTGAGCCTTAAAAGAGGAGGGGTTTGGACTCCTGGAAGTGAGGGATTGGCTACTAAAAATGAAGGCTTGAGCCATAAAAGAGAAGGGGCTTGGACCCCTGGAAGTGAGGTTTCAGGTCCTAAAAATGAGGCCTTGTGCCTTAAAAGCAGAGGGGCTTGGACCCCTGGAAGTAAGGGTTTGGCTGCTAAATATGAGGCCTTGAGCCTTAAAAGAGAAGGAGCTTTAACACCTGGAAGTGAGGATTTGGCTGCTAATAATGAGGCCTTGAGCCTTAAAAGAAAATGGGTTTGGAAGCCTGGAAGTGAGGTTTTGGCTGCTAAAAATTAGGCTTTTAGTCTTAAAAGAAAAAGGTCTTGGACCATTGAAAGTGAGGGTTTGGCTGCTAAATATGAGGCCTTGAGCCTTAAAAGCAGAAGGGCTTGGACCCCTGGAAGTGAGGGATTGGCTGCTAAAAATGAAGGCATGAGCCTAAATAGAAAAGGTGCTTGGACCCCTGGAAGTGAGGGTTTGGCTGCTAAAAATGAAGCCTTGAGCCTTAAAACAGGCGTGACTTGGAACCGTGGAAGTGAGGGTTTGGCTGCTAAAAATGTGGTCTTGAGCCTTTAAAACAGAGGAGCTTGGACCCCTGGAAGTGAGAGTTTGGCTGCTAAAAATGAAGGATTGAACCTTAAAAACGAAGGGGATTGGACCCCTGGAAGTGAGGGTCTGGCTGCTAAAAATGAGGCCTTGAGCCCTAAAAGAGAATGGGCTTGGACCCCTGGAAGGGAAGGTTTGGCTGCTAAAAATGAAGTCTTGAACCCTAAAAGAGAAGGGGCTTGGACCCCTGGAAGTGAGGGATTTGCTGCTAAAAATGAGACCTCGAGCCTTAAAAGAACAGGGGCATGGACCCCTGGAAGTGAGGGTTTGGCTGCTAAAAATGAGGCCTTGAGCCTTAAAAGAGTAGGAGCTTTAACACCTGGAAGTGAGGGTTTAGCTGCTAATAATGAGGCCTTGAGCCTTGAAAGAGGAGGGGCTTGGACCCCTGGAAGTGAGGGCTTGGCTGCTGAAAAGAATGCCTTGAGCCTTAAAAGCAGAGGGACTTGGCCCCTGGAAGTGAGGGTCTGGCTGCTAAAAATGAAGGCTTGAGCCTGAAAAGAGAAGGGGCTTGGAACCCTAGAAGAGAGGTTTGGGCTCCTAAAAATGAGACCTTGAGCCTTAAAAGAGAAGGCGGTTGGATCCTTGGAAGTGAGGGTTTGGCTGCTAAAAATGAAGGCTTGAGCCTTAAAAAAGAAGGGGATTGGACCCCTGGAAGTGAGGGTCTGGCTGCTAAAAATGAGGCCTTGAGCCTTAAAAGAACAGGGGCTTGGACCCCTGGAAGGGACCATTTGGCTGCTAAAAATGAGGCCTTGAACCTTAAAAGAGAAGGGTCTTGGACCCCTGGAAGTGAGGTTTCAGCTCCTTAAAATGAGGTCTTGAGCCTTAAAAGCAGAGGGGCTTGGCCCCTGGAAGTAAGGGTTTGGCTGCTAGAAATGAGGTCTTGAGCCTTAAAAGAGTAGGAGCTTTAACACCTGGAAGTGAGGGTTTAGCTGCTAAAAATGAGGCCTTGAGCCTTACAAGAGGAGGGGCTTGGACCCCTGGAAGTGAGGGCTTGGCTGCTGAAAAGAATGCCTTGAGCCTTAAAAGCAGAGGGACTCGGCCCCTGGAAGTGAGGGTCTGGCTGCTAAAAATGAAGGCTTGAGCCTTAAAAGAGAAGGGTCTTAGACCCCTGGAAGTGAGGATTTGGCTGCTAATAATGAGGCCTTGAGCCCTAAAAGTATAGGGGCTTGGACTTCTGCAAGGGAGGGTTTGGTTCCTAAAAATGAGGCCTTGAGCCTTAAAAGCAGAGGAGCTTGGACCCCTGGAAGTGAGGGTTTGGCTGCTAAAAATGAGGCCTTGAGCCTTGAAAGAGGAGGGGTTTGGACCCCTGGAAGTGAGGGTTTGGCTGCTAAAAATAATGCCTTGAGCCTTGAAAGAGGAGGGGCTTAGACCCCTGGAAGTGAGGATTTGGCTGCTAAAAATGAAGGCTTGAGCTTTAAAAGAGAAGGGGCTTGGACCCCTGGAAGTGAGGTTGCTAAAAATGAGACCTTGAGACTTACAAGAGGAGTGGATTGGATCCCTGCAATTGAGGGTTTGGCTGCTATAAATGAGGCCTTGAGCCCTAAAAGAGCAGGGGCTTGGACCCCTAGAGTGACCGTTTGGCTGCTAAAACTGCGGCCTTGAGCACTGAAAGAGAAGGGGCTTGGACCCCTGGAAGTGAGGGATTGGCTGATAAAAATGAGACCTTGAGCCATACAAGAGGAGGGGCTTGGACCCCTGGATGTGACGGATTGGCTGCTAATAATGAGGCCTTGAGCACTGAAAGAGAAGGGGCTTGGACCCCTGGAAGTGAGGGATTGGCTGCTAAAAATGAGACCTTGAGCACTGAAAGAGGAGGGGTTTGGACCCCTGGAAGTGAGGGATTGGCTACTAAAAATGAAGGCTTGAGCCTTAAAAGAGAAGGGGGTTGGACCCCTGGAAGTGAGGTTTCAGGTCCTAAAAATGAGGCCTTGTGCCTTAAAAGCAGAGGAGCTTGGACCCCTGGAAGTAAGGGTTTGGCTGCTAAATATGAGGCCTTGAGCCTTAAAAGAGAAGGGGCTTTTACACCTGGAAGTGAGGGTTTACCTGCTAAAAATGAAGTCTTGAGCCTTAAAAGCAGAAGGGGCTTGGACCCCTGGAGTGAGGGTCTGGCTGCTAATAATGAGGCCTTGAGCCCTAAAAGAAAAGGGGCTTGGACCCCTGGAAGTGAGGGTTTGGCTGCTAATAGTGAGGCCTTTAGACTTAAAAGAAAACGGGTTTGGACCCCTGGCAGTGAGGTTTTGGTTGCTAAAAATGAGGCCTTGATCCTTAAAACAGGAGTGAATTGGGCCCCTGGAAGTGAGGGTTTGGCTGCTAAAAATTAGGCATTTAGTCTTAAAAGAAAAAGGTCTTGGACCATTGAAAGTGAGGGTTTGGCTGCTAAATATGAGGCCTTGAGCCTTGAAAGCAGAGGGGCTTGGACCCCTGGAAGTGAGGGTTTGGCTGCTAAAAATGAGACCTTGAGCCTATAAAGAGAAGGGGCTTGGAACCCTAGAAGAGAGGTTTTGACTCCTAAAAATGAGGCCTTGAGCCTTAAAAGAGAAGTGGGTTGGATCCTTGGAAGTGAGGGTTTGGCTGCTAATAATGAGACCTTGAGCCCTAAAAGAACAGGGGCTTGGACCCCTGGAAGTGAGGGTCTGGCTGCGAAAAATGAGGCCTTGACCCTTAAAAGAGAAGGGTCTTGGACCCCTGGAAGTGAGGTTTCAGCTCCTAAAAATGAGGCCTTGAGCCTTAAAAGCAGAGGGGCTTGGCCCCTGGAAGTAAGGGTTTGGCTGCTAGAAATGAGGTCTTGAGCCTTAAAAGAGGAGGGTCTTGGACCCCTGGAAGTGAGCGCTTGGCTGCTGAAAAGAACGCCTTGAGCCTTAAAAGCAGAGGGACTTGGCCCCTGGAAGTGAGGGTCTGGCTGCTAAAAATGAAGGCTTGAGCCTTAAAATAGAAGAGGTTTGGACCCCTGGAAGTGAGGGTCTGGCTGCTAATAATGAGGCCTTGATCCCTAAAAGAAAAGGGGCTTGGACCCCTGGAAGTGAGGGTTTGGCTGCTAATAATGAGGCCTTTAGACTTAAAAGAAAATGGGTTTGGACGCCTGGAAGTGAGGGATTGTCTGCTAAAAATGAGGCCTTGATCCTTAATACAGGAGTGAATTGGGCCCCTGGAAGTGAGGGTTTGGCTGCTAAATATGGGGCCTTGAGCCTAGAAAGCAGAGGGGCTTGGACCCCTGGACGTGAGGGTTTGGCTGCTAAAAATGAAGGCTTGAGCCTTAAAATAGAAGGGGCTTGGACCCCTGGAAGTGAGGGTTTGGCTGCTAAAAATGAGGCCTTGAGCCTTGAAAGTGGAGGGGTTTGGACCCCTGGAAGTGAGGGTTTGGCTGCTAAAAAGAATGCCCTGAGCCTTAAAAGCAGAGGGACTTGGACCCTGGAAGTGAGGGCTTGGCTGCTAAAAATGAGGTCTTGAGCCTTAAAAGAGAAGGGGCTTGGACCCATGGAAGTGACCATTTGGCTGCTAAAAATTGAGTCTTGAACCTTAAAAGAGAAGGGGCTTGGACCCATGGAAGTGAGGCTGCTAAAAATGAGACCTTGAGACTTACAAGAGGAGTGGATTGGACCCCTGGAAGTGAGGGTTTGGCTGCTAAAAATGAGGCCTTGAGCCTTAAAACAGAAGGGGCTTGGACCCCTGGAAGTGAGGGATTGGCTGCTAAAAATGAGACCTTGAGCCTTAAAAGAGGAGGGGTTTGGACCCCTGGAAGTGAGGTTTCAGCTCCTAAAAATGAGGCCTTGTGCCTTAAAAGCAGAGGAGCTTGGACCCCTGGAAGTGAGGGTTTGGCTGCTAAATATGAGGCCTTGAGCCTTAAAAGAGAAGGGGCTTTAACACCTGGAAGTGAGGGTTTAGCTGCTAAAAATGAGACCTTGAGCCTTAAAAGAGAAGGGGCTTGGACCCCTGGAAGTGAGGGTCTGGCTGCTAATAATGAGGCCTTGAGCCCTAAAAGAAAAGGGGCTTGGACCCCTGGCAGTGAGGTTTTGGCTGCTAAATATGAGGCCTTGATCCTTAAAACAGGAGTGAAATGGGCCCCTGGAAGTGAGGGTTTGGCTGCTAAATATGGGGCCTTGAGCCTTGAAAGCAGAGGGGCTTGGACCCCTGGAAGTGAGGGTTTCGCTGCTAAAAATGAGGCCTTGAGCCTTGAAAGAGGAGGGACTTGGACGCCTGGAAGTGACCATTTGGCTCCTAAAAATGAGGCCTTGAGCCTTAAAAACAGAGGAGCTTGGACCCCTGGAAGTGAGGGTGTGGCTGCTAAAAATGAGGCCTTGAGCCTTAAAAGAGAAGGGGCTTGGACCCCTGGAAGTGAGGTTTCAGCTCCTAAAAATGAGGCCTTGAGCCTTAAAAGCAGAGGGGCTTGGCCCCTGGAAGTAAGGGTTTGGCTGCTAGAAATGAGGTCTTGAGCCTTAAAAGAGTAGGAGCTTTAACACCTGGAAGTGAGGGTTTAGCTGCTAAAAATGAGGCCTTGAGCCTTACAAGAGGAGGGGTTTGGACCCCTGGAAGTGACGGATTGGCTGCTGAAAAGAATGCCTTGAAACTTAAAAGCAGAGGGACTTGGCCCCTGGAAGTGAGGGTCTGGCTGCTAATAATGAGGCCTTGAGCCCTAAAAGAAAATGGGTTTGGACGCCTGGAAGTGAGGTTTTGGCTGCTAAATATGAGGCCTTGATCCTTAATACAGGAGTGAATTGGGCCCCTGGAAGTGAGGGTTTGGCTGCTAAATATGGGGCCTTGAGCCTTGAAAGCAGAGGGGCTTGGACCCCTGGAAGTGAGGGTTTGGCTGCTAAAAATGAGGCCTTGAGCCCTAAAAGAAAAGGGGCTTGGACCCCTGGAAGTGAGGGTTTGGCTGCTAATAATGAGGCCTTTAGACTTAAAAGAAAATGGGTTTGGACGCCTAGAAGTGAGGTTTTGGCTCCTAAAAATGAGGCCTTGAGCCTTAAAACAGGAGTGAATTGGGCCCCTGGAAGTGAGGGTTTGGCTGCTAAATATGGGGCCTTGAGCCTTGAAAGCAGAGGGGCTTGGACCCCTGGAAGTGAGGGTTTGGTTGCTAAAAATGAAGGCTTGAGCCTAAAAAGAGAAGGGGCTTGGACCCCTGGAAGTGAGGGTTTGGCTGCTAAAAATGAGGCCTTGAGCCTTGAAAGTGGAGGGGTTTGGACCCCTTGAAGTGACCATTTGGCTCCTAAAAATGAGGCCTTGAGCCTTAAAAGAGGAGGGAATTGGACCCTTGAAAGTAACTTTTTGGCTGCTAAAAATGAGGCCTTGAGCCTAAAAAGCAGAGGGGCTTAGACCCCTGGAAGTGAGGGTCTGGCTGCTAAAAATGAAGTCTTGAGCTTTAAAAGAGAAGGGGCTTGGACCCCTGGACGTGAGGATTTGGCTGCTAAAAATGAAGGCTTGAGCCTTAAAAGAGAAGGGGCTTGGACCCCTGGAAGTGAGGCTGCTAAAAATGAGACCTTGAGACTTACAAGAGGAGTGGATTGGATCCCTGCAATTGAGGGTTTGGCTGCTATAAATGAGGCCTTGAGCCCTAAAAGAGCAGGGGCTTGGACCCCTAGAATGACCATTTGGCTGCTAAAAATGCGGCCTTGAGCACTGAAAGAGAAGGGGCTTGGACCCCTGGAAGTGAGGGATTGGCTGATAAAAATGAGACCTTGAGCCATACAAGAGGAGGGGCTTGGACCCCTGGAAGTGACGGATTGGCTGCTAATAATGAGGCCTTGAGCCTTGAAAGAGGAGGGGTTTGGACTCCTGGAAGTGAGGGATTGGCTGCTAAAAATGAGACCTTGAGCCTTAAAAGGGGAGGGGTTTGGACCCCTGGAAGTGAGGTTTCAGCTCCTAAAAATGAGGCCTTGAGCCTTAAAAGCAGAGGGGCTTGGCCCCTGGAAGTAAGGGTTTGGCTGCTAAAAATGAGGTCTTGAGTCTTAGAAGAGTAGGAGCTTTAACACCTGGAAGTGAGGGTTTAGCTGCTAAAAATGAGGCCTTGAGCCTTACAAGAGGAGGGGCTTGGACCCCTGGAAGTGAGGGCTTGGCTGCTAATAATGAGGCCTTGAGCCCTAAAAGAAAATGGGTTTGGACGCCTGGAAGTGAGGTTTTGGCTGCTAAATATGAGGCCTTGATCCTTAAAACAGGAGTGAAATGGGCCCCTGGAAGTGAGGGTTTGGCTGCTAAATATGGGGCCTTGAGCCTTGAAAGCAGAGGGGCTTGGACCCCTGGAAGTGAGGGTTTGGCTGCTAAAAATGAAGGCTTGAGCCTTAAAAGAGAAGGGGTTTGGACCCCTGGAAGTGAGGGTTTGGCTGCTAAAAAGAATGCCTTGAGCCTTAAAAGCAGAGGAACTTGGCCCCTGGAAGTGAGGGTTTGGCTGCTAAAAACGAAGGCTTGAGCCTTAAAAGAGAAGCGTCTTGGACCCCTGGAAGTGAGGGTTTGGCTGCTAATAATGAGGCCTTGAGTCCTAAAAGAACAGGGGCTTGGACCCCTGGAAGTGATGGTCTGGCTGCTAAAAATGAGGCCTTGAGCCTTAAAAGAGAAGGGTCTTGGACCCCTGGAAGTGAGGTTTCAGCTCCTAAAAATGAGGCCTTGAGCCTTAAAAGCAGAGGGGCTTGGCCCCTGGAAGTAAGGGTTTGGCTGCTAAAAATGAGGCTTGAGCCTTAAAAGAGAAGGGACTTGGACGCCTGGAATTGAGGGTTTGGCTGCTAAAAATAATACCTTGAGCCTTGAAAGAGGAGGGGCTTGGACCCCTTGAAGTGACCATTTGGCTCCTAAAAATGAGGCCTTGAGCCTTAAAAGAGGAGGGAATTGGACCGTTGAAAGTAACTTTTTGGCTGCTAAAAATGAGGCCTTGAGCCTAAAAAGCAGAGGGGCTTAGACCTCTGGAAGTGAGGGTCTGGCTGCTAAAAATGAGGTCTTGAGCCTTAAAAGAGAAGGGGTTTGGACCCCTGGACGTGAGGATTTGGCTGCTATAAAATGAAGGCTTGAGCTTTAAAAGAGAAGGGGCTTGGACCACTGGAAGTGAGGATTTGGCTGCTAAAAATTGAGCCTTGAACCTTAAAAGAGAAGGGGCTTGGACCCATGGAAGTGAGGCTGCTAAAAATGAGACCTTGAGACTTACAAGAGGAGTGGATTGGACCCCTGGAAGTGAGGGTTTGGCTGCTAAAAATGAGGTCTTGAGCCCTAATAGAGCAGGGGCTTGGACCCCTAGAGTGACCATTTGGCTGCTAAAAATGCGGCCTTGAGCACTGAAAGAGAAGGGGCTTGGACCCCTGGAAGTGAGGGATTGGCTGATAAAAATGAGACCTTGAGCCATACAAGAGGAGGGGCTTGGACCCCTGGAAGTGACGGATTGGCTGCTAATAATGAGGCCTTGAGCCTTAAAAGGGAAGGGGTTTGGACCCCTGGAAGTGAGGGATTGGCTACTAAAAATGAAGGCTTGAGCCTTAAAAGAGAAGGGGGTTGGATCTTGGAAGTGAGGGTTTGGCTGCTAATAATGAGGCCTTGAGTCCTAAAAGAACAGGGGCTTGGACCCCTGGAAGTGATGGTCTGGCTGCTAAAAATGAGGCCTTGAGCCTTAAAAGAGAAGGGTCTTGGACCCCTGGAAGTGAGGTTTCAGCTCCTAAAAATGAGGCCTTGAGCCTTGATAGAGGAGGGGCTTGGCCCCTGGAAGTAAGGGTTTGGCTGCTAAAAATGAAGGCTTGAGCCTTAAAAGAGAAGGGGCTTGGACCCCTGGAATTGAGGGTTTAGCTGCTAATAATGAGGCCTTGAGCCTTGAAAGAGGAGGGGCTTGGACCCCTTGAAGTGAGGGCTTGGCTGCTGAAAAGAATGCCTTGAGCCTTAAAAGCAGAGGGACTTGGCCCCTGGAAGTGAGGGTCTGGCTGCTAAAAATGAAGGCTTGAGCCTTAAAAGCGAAGGGGCTTGGACCCCTGGAAGTGAGGGCTTGGCTGCTAATAATGAGGCCTTGAGCCCTAAAAGAAAAGGGGCTTGGACCCCTGGAAGTGAGGGTTTGGCTGCTAATAATGAGGCCTTTAGAATTAAAAGGAAAATGTTTTGGACGCCTGGAAGTGAGGTTTTGGCTGCTAAAAATGAGGCCTTGAGCCTTAAAACAGGAGTGAATTGGGCCCCTGGAAGTGAGGGATTGGCTGCTAAAAATGAAGGCATGAGCATTAAAAGCATAGGGGCTTGGAACCCTAGAAGTGAGGTTTTGGCTCCTAAAAATGAGGCCTTGAGCCTTAAAAGAGAAGGGGGTTGGACCCCTGGAAGTGAGGGTTTGGCTGCTAAAAATGAAGGCTTGAGCCTAAAAAGAGAAGGGGCTTGGACCCCTGGAAGTGAGGGTCTGGCTGCTAATAATGAGGCCTTGAGCCTTAAAAGAGAAGGGGTTTGGACTTCTGGAAGTGAGGCTTTGGCTCCTAAAAATGAGGCCTTTTGCCTTAAACGAGAAGGGGCTTTGAACCATGGAAGTGACTGTTTGGTTGCTAAAAATGAGGCCTTGAGCCTTAAAAGAGGAGGGAATTGGACCCTTGAAAGTAACTTTTTGCCTGCTAATAATGAGGCCTTGAGCCTAAAAAGCAGAGGGGCTTGGACCCCTGGAAGTGAGGGTCTGGGTGCTAAAAATTAGGCTTTTAGTCTTAAAAGAACAAGGTCTTGGAACATTGAAAGTTAGGGTTTGGCTGCTAAATATGAGGCCTTGAGCCTTGAAAGCAGAGGGGCTTGGACCCCTGGAAGTGAGGGTTTGGCTGCTAAAAATGAAGGCATGAGCCTAAAAAGAAACGGGGCTTGGACCACTGGAAGTGAGGGTTTGGCTGCTAAAAATGAGGCCTTGAGCCTTAAAAGCAGAGGGACTTGGACCCCTGGAAGTAACGGTTTGGCTGCTAATAATGAGGCCGTGGTCCTTAAAAGAGGAGGGAATTGGACCCCTGGAAGTGGCATTTTGGCGGCTTAAAATGAGACCTTGATCCTTGAAAGAGAATTGACTTGGACCCCGGAAGTGAGGGTTTGGCTCCTAAAATGAGGCCTTGAGCCTTAAAAGCAGTGGGACTTGGACCTCTGGAATGGAGAGATTGGCTGCTAAAAATGAGGAGTTGAGCCTTAGAAGCAGAGGGACTTGGACCTCTGGAGGTGATGGATTGGCTGCTAAAAATGAGACCTTGAGCATTTAAAGAGAAGGGTATGGACCCCTGGAAGTGAGGGTTTGGCTGCCTAAAATGCATTCTTTAGCCTTAAAAGCACAGGGGCTTAAAATTGAAGCTTTGAGTCTTAAAACAGGGTTTTGGAACAAAAAAAATGCGGCTTTGGGTCCTACAATAAGGCTTTGGGCCTTAAAAGAGGCATTTTGACCCTGAAAGTGAGGGTTTGGGATCTAGAAATGAGCGTTTGCAGTTGAAAATAGGGCTTTGGACATTACAAATGAGGTTTTCATACCTAAAAGTGAGGTTTTAATGCTTAATAGAGCAGTTTGGGCCCTGAAAGTGGCGGTTTAGAAAAGAAAACTGAGGCTTTGAGCCTTAAAAGACGTGTTTGGCAGCTAAACGTGAAGCTTTGCAAGATATAAAAGAGGCTTTGAGAGTAAAAATGACAGGTTTGCACCCTGAGAGTGATGGTCTGGGACCTTAAGAGGAGGCTTTGAGCCTTAAAAGAGGGGTTTGGAATTCAAAAAATGAGGGTTGGCGGCAGGAGCCCAGAAGCGGAGGCTGCAAGGTTTAAAACGGGTTTAGACACTGAAAGTGAGGCTTTGGGTGGTAAAAATGAGGCTTTGAGCATAAAAAGAGGGGTTTGGACCGTGAACGTGAGGGTTTGGTATCTAAAAATGAGGCTTTGCCGGTGGAAAAAGGGCTTTGGACATAAAAAATGAGGTCTTGGCTCCTAAAAGTGAGCTCAGGTTTGGGTGCTAAAAGTGAAACTTTGGAACCTAGAAATGAGGCTTTGAGTGTTAAAAGGGGGGTTTGAAACCTGAATGTGAGGGTCTGGCACATAAAAATGAGGCTTTGAGCCTTAAACAAGGGGGTTTGACTCTAAAACGTACCATTTGGAAGGAAAAAATCATGATTTGAGCATTAATAGACAGGATTTGATGCTAGAAGGGAGGGTTTTATGTCCCAAGCCCGTCTTTCAACAGTCAAAGCCTCATTTTCAGTCCCAAACCCTCACTTTCAAGGTCGAAACCCCTCATTTAAGGCACAAAGCCTCCTCTTTTAACAGCCAAACCCTGTCTTGTGGGTCCAAACCCCACTTTTAAGGCACAAAGCCTCATTTAGGAGTCCCAAACGCTCACTTTTAAGCTCCAAACCTATCTTTTCCACACAAAGCCTCATTTTTATATCCCAAACCTTCACTTTTAGGGTCCAAATCCCTCCTTTTTATGGACAAACCCTCATTTTTAACAGCCTAAGCCTCCCTTTTATTGTCCAAACCCCTCTTTTAATGCTCAAAGCCTTATAGTCAGGACTGCAAACCTCACTTTTAGGGACCAAACTCCTGTTTTAAAGCTCAAAGCCTCATTTTTAACAGCCAGAGCCACACTCCCAGCGTCCAAACCCCTCTTTTAATGCTCAGTGCCTCCTTTTATGTCCCAAATCCTCACTTTTAGAATTGAATACTGTCTTGTAAAGCTCAAGCCTTCATTTTTTCATTCCAAACTGTGGGTTTTAGGGTCTAACCCCTTGTTTAATGCTCAAAGCCTCATTTTTATCACCCAAACCCTCACTGTAAGGGTCCAAACCCCTCTTTTAAAGCTCAGTGCTACCTTTTTAGGTCCCAAGCGCTCACTTTTAGCATTCAAATCCAATCATTTACTACTCAAACTGTGGGAAACTCTAGCCCGGGAATGGCTAGCAGAAAGAGGGCATTGAAGTAGAAAAACAGGCTCAAGGTCAGAGCGACCTTGGGCCCAGCTGTTGATCAACAAAAGAATGTGAGGCCAGCTGTTGTTGATCGACAAAAGAATGTGAGAAACAAGTAACTGCTAATTGCAAGGCTGACCACAAGAGATAAGCATGGGAGGAGTTGGCATTTACCTCCCAGCCAATGATGAGCTGTGCTTTTGCAATATGTATGTGCTAATTAACGAAGGGTATAAAAGATGTTTGCTGATTGCCAATAAACGAGACTTGCTGATCATCATCGGATGGTGCCTGTCTCCCGCTGGTTTTCCGTCAAATGGTGACCCCGACGTGATGCCACGGACGGTCCAGCGTAGGGTTCGGGTCCTGCAAGCAGAGGGACGGCAAAACAGACAACGCAGCTGGTCTGCGTACCCTGGGCGACCACATAGGTGGGCTCAGCCGATACGTGCTGCCGAGACCTTGGGAGCTGCAACGGTGCCGACGAGCACAACGCAGAGGCAAGCAGCATATGATCTCTTTACATCCCTTTTAGAAAGGCGTAGCATTAAGGGTATAGATCTATGCAAAGAACTACCGTTGCTGATAAGCTGGGGATGCGAGAAGGGACACTTTAGTAACCCACACCTGAAAAGGACTATTTCGGATACAGCAGCGAGAGACGGAGATGCACTGGCAGACGGCGGCCAGGGGGCAAAGAGGAGTCGATTTATGCATCATTTCTGATACGTCCTGACCCTCCGGCCTGGATCCAACCTTGGGATTTAAGAGGGGATCCGCTTTCCGCAATTGAAGCTAACCCGGGAGCGAGAGCCGTACAAAGACGCTGATTTTCCTCACATCGGGCGATGGAGGTCGAGGTAGCTTTCGAATTATTAAAGCGCTTTTTAGAAAAGCGGGGAGTAAGTCAGTTAAAAGACTTGTCAGGATTAGTTGCAGTGGGTAAAGCGAAAGGGTTTTTTAAAGAACCGGAGTCGATTTTTGAAGTAGAGGAGTGGAGAGCCTATGGTGATTGTTTGTGGGATTTGGTGATAGATGACAATAAGACAGCGAAAAAGTTAATGAAACCTTGGCGGGAAGTGATTAACTGTATGAAAAAATATAAAACTGAAAAAAGATTAGCAACAGCCGCCTCTGATCGGCTAGACAACTGTGACCCCAATGCTGGAAAGACTGGAATTGGCTTAGACAATCTCTCACCTCCCTTCTCGGGGATCCCAGTTGTCGTACCTCGAAAGCCCCTTATCCCCCCCCCTCCCTCCCCTGAGAAATCTACATCTGTAGAAACTAGCGGAGGAGGAATAAGCTTGGGAAAGGGAGGTGAAGATATTGAAAATTTATGTGATGTAGTCTCTCCGGTGGAGGAAAATAAGCCGAGCACGTCTAGTCACCGTTCTGTGCCTGCTGTGCGTAGCCAGGTTGACTGGTGGAAAATCGGGTTAGAGGCATTACAGAACGGGGACCTAGAGACTGCCGATTTGTTAGCTCAGGCTTTCCCTGTCATCTATCAACCGGACCCTGCTAACAATCAAAATTTATTAGCACACCATAATCCTCTTGATTGGAAAATTTTTATGAAGGGCCCATTGCTGCGTCAATGTGTTATGGAAAACTCCAACCATGCTGCTAAAAGCATTTTAATTACACTTCCCCTAGACGCAGGCATTGAGGTGATGCTTGAACGCATGAGTCGGGTACCTCCCGGCCCCCGAGCTATGTTAGTTGAAGCATTGAGGGAAGTTGGGCAGGGAACGGTACGCGTTCAGCAACAAGTTTGTGCCGCTCTCGCCCCATTGGGTCCAGCCAAAAACTCTCAACAGTAACCAAAGAGGGTCACTGCCACATGGACTTTCCCAATCCCACTGACATGGCTCACAGCAGTGCCAGTATGGGTCGGGCAGTGGCCGCTCAAACGGGAAAGTCTACAACAAGCCCATATATTAATAAAAGAACAATTAGATCAAGGACATCTCCGACCATCGACAAGCCCCTGGAACACCCCTATTTTTGTTATCAAGAAAAAGTCAGGGAAATACAGGCTGTTACATGATCTACGGGCAGTAAATCAGC
The DNA here is from genome assembly GCF_963921805.1 of Phalacrocorax carbo. Classification (NCBI taxonomy): domain Eukaryota; kingdom Metazoa; phylum Chordata; class Aves; order Suliformes; family Phalacrocoracidae; genus Phalacrocorax; species Phalacrocorax carbo. Next base: position 45,256 of record NW_026990444.1, on the reverse strand, counting down.
AAATGCAAGCGATGGGGGCTTTACAGCCTGGCCTTCCAAATCCAGCCATGCTACCAACTGACTGGCATTTACTAATTATCGACTTAAAGGACTGCTTTTTTACTACAAAGCTGCATCCTCAGGATACGCAGCGGTTTGCATTTACATTACCGGCAATCAACAGAGAGGGTCCTGACTTACGCTTCGGATGGACAGTATTGCCACAAGGCATGCAGAATAGCCCTACTCTGTGTCAACTCTTCGTAGATGCTGCATTGAAAGAAGTGAGGCAGCAATGGCCGGACACTATAATTTACCATTACATGGATGACATCTTGTTTGCGCAAGTACAACCTTTCTCAGCACAGCAAGAATTATATTTACAGCAACAGCTCCAGCTACACGACCTAGTAATAGCAGCAGAGAAGGTTCAACGTTCACCGGTATGGAAATACCTTGGGTGGCGCATCAGTGACTCTCAATTCTTCGCCCAATGTTAAAGGGCACTGACCCTGCCGCGCCGGTCCGACCGACTGCTGAACAAACCTCTATGATACAACGTCTTAGCTCCGAGATCGTCCAGAGAGCAGTAGACCGCCTGGACCCCGATCTCCCCATCGATCTCACCATACTCCATGGTTCTACTCACATTTTGGGTGCACTTACTCAGTGCAAAAAGAAAAAGGGGGAGAAGATAAGGGTGTTGGAATGGCAAAAGTTTTGTTTGTGCAAAAGTTTTGTTTGCATTAAATCACTTATGCCTATTTGCAGAACACGATAACCCTCCTGCGTGGGTGCATGGAAATGACGATAGGAAAGAGTCAAGACAGGCAGTAATGGTGAAGTATCGAGACCCTTCCACTGGTCTATGGCAAGGGCCCGTAGAAGTCAAGTATTTTGGTCGAGGTTACATGTGTGTGCTTACCCCCACAGGTCTGAGGTGGATACCCAGTAGGTGGGTAAAGGCTATGCTTAGTGAACAGAAGAACAAAATCTGCGAAGTAGACGGTGAAGACATATGACTACACTGGTAGAGATAGACAGGATACGGATAGTGTCCCTGATGCGATAAGTGCCGACCCTGGGCACTAAGAGAGTGTCATAACTGTCAATAGCGCAGGTGGGTAAAAACCCATCGAGCTAGGAGGTGGTGTGACGGTTGCTACTATCACCACTTACAGACACATAAGGATTTAATCATCACAGGCCATGAGGTAGAGGGTTCTAGACGATACACCTGAAATATGGGAAGTAACACCAAGGCACTGGGAAAAGAAAGAAAAAATGTACACGAGAGTACTCCCATTAGTCATCGTAAGTATCGTGATAAGAATCACCGAGGGCATATACATACCGCCCCAGCCCAAACAGAATGTATGGGTTACCCTGGCAAATCTAACAGGCCAAGATTCCATCTGCCTATCATTGTCATCACCAGGAAATCCCTTCTCCACCTGTTTGGTTGGAGTGCCAGTTGATAATTGGACGCTAGTGATACCACAAAATACACCACACTTAGGAAGCCTTTGTGATACTCCCCAGAATTGTGTGAATAATTGGGACAGTTGGGCAGTCCATCGCCCTCAAACTAATCTTGAGCCACAAGAGCTTGAGCTATTGGGTTCTTTGTCAATGGATGCTTGTTTATATTTTAATTACACAGGAAAGAACCAGTCTCTTTCTTGGTCTGTGAATGCTACCCTAAGTATATATAAAAATGCTACTGCTTGGTGTAACTATACCTCTGTAAATATATCACGCTCTAACAATATGCCTATTGCGCTACCTGCAGGTTTGTTTTTAATTTGTGGAGATCGGGCTTGGCCTGGCATCCCGTCACATATAAAGGGAGGGCCTTGCTCTATAGGTCGCCTAATGTTTCTTACCCCTAACACTTCAATGATTTATCAACATTATAGAAAGATGAGAAGCGAAAGGAGCACTCATAAGTTTGAGGATAACTGTGACTCTACAGCTGAATTTTGGAATCCTACAAAGATCATAGCTGTTTCCCTCTTGGCTCCTGGAGTTGGTGTTGCTCAAAGCCTCACGACATTAAACAAGCTGGGGTGTTGGCTAGCTAAGCAAACAAATGCCACATCAAAGGCATTATCTGACTTATTACTAGATGTAGACTCTGTAAGACACGCTACGCTGCAAAACCGCGCAGCCATAGATTTTTTGCTTTTAGCCCAAGGACATGGGTGTGCTGAATTTGAAGGGATGTGTTGCATGAATCTATCAGATCACTCGGAATCTATACATGCGTATTGAGAGTTTAAGAAGGAGGGTCTCAGAACTTAGGGAGGATGATCCATGGCATTGGTTTAACAGCTTGTTTAATGGATGGGGCATTGGCAATGGGATCAAGAGTATTTTGCAGATGGGATTAATAATATTTATACTGTTTATTATTATATTAATGTGTGTCCCTTGTATATCGCAATGTATGCAACAAATGATGGAAAGAAGTATGAGTGCCGTGTTCCTTTCTCAAGGAACAAAAGAAAAAGGGGGAAATGTGGGAAACTCTAGCCCAGGAATGGCTAGCAGAAAGAGGGCATTGAAGTAGAAAAACAGGCTCAAGGTCAGAGCGACCTTGGGCCCAGCTGTTGATCAACAAAAGAATGTGAGGCCAGCTGTTGTTGATCGACAAAAGAATGTGAGAAACAAGTAACTGCTAATTGCAAGGCTGACCACAAGAGATAAGCATGGGAGGAGTTGGCATTTACCTCCCAGCCAATGATGAGCTGTGCTTTTGCAATATGTATGTGCTAATTAACGAAGGGTATAAAAGATGTTTGCTGATTGCCAATAAACGAGACTTGCTGATCATCATCGGATGGTGCCTGTCTCCCGCTGGTTTTCCGTCACTCAAACCATCATTTTTTGCTCCAAACTGTGAGTTTTGGGGTTCAAACCCATCTTTTAAGGCTCAAAGCCTCATTTAGAAGACCCAAACCTTCACTTTTAGGGTCCAAACCCCTCCTTTTCATGGACTAAATCTCATTTTTAAATTCCAAATCCTCCCTTTTATTGTTCAAACCCCTCTTCTAAGGCTCAAAGCCTCATTTTTAGGTCCCAAACCCTCACTTTTAACAGCAAAGCCTTAGAGTTAGGAGCATAAACCTCACTTTTAGGGTCCAAACCCCTGTTTTAAAGGTCAAACCCTCACTTTTAGGACCCAAAGCCCTCTTAACACAGTTAAAGCCTCCATTTCAGCATCAAACCCCCTCTTTTAGTGCTCAGTCCTTCATTTTTAGGTGCCAAACCAACCCTCACTTTTAGCATCAAATCGACTATATTATTGCTCAAACCATAAATTTTTTGTTGCAAACCATGAGTTTTAGAGTCCAAACCTCTCTTTTAAATCTAAAAGGCTCATTTAGATGTCCCAAACCCTCACTGTTAGGATCCAGACCTGTCTTTTTTACTGTCAAAACCTCATTTATATCTTGCAAAGCCTCACATTTAGGGTCTAAATCATCGTTTACGGCTCAAAGCATCATTTTTTGGTCCCAAACCAACCCTCACTTTTAGGACCCAAACCCCTCCTTTTTAGGGACAAACCCTCATTTTTAACAGCCTAAGCCTCCCTTTTATTGTCCGAACCCCTCTTTTAAAGCTCAAAGGCTCATTTTTAACAGCCAAACCCTCACTTTCAGGGTTCAAATCCCTCTTTTAACTCTCAAAGCCTCAGTTTTTAGGTCCAAACCTTCACTTCAAGCATCCAAACCCCACTTTTCAGGCACAAAGCCTCATTCAGAGGTCCCAAACCCTCACTGTTAGGGTCCAAACCCATCCTTTTCATGGACTAACCCTCATTTTAGAATTCCAAACCCTCCCTTTCGTTGTCCAAACCCCTCTTTTAACGCTCAAAGCCTCATTTCCAGGTCCCAAAGACTCACTTTAAAGCACCCAAACTCCTCTTTTAACACCAAAGCCTTAGAGTTAGGACTGCAAACCTCACTTTTAGGGTCCAAACCCCTCTTTTAATGCTCAAAGCCTCATTTGTAACAGCCAAACCCTCCCTTTCAGGGTTCAAATTCCTCTTTTACAAATCAAAGCCTCAGTTTTAACACCCAAAGCTGCACTTCCAGCATCCAAACCCCACTTGTAATGCTCAGTGCCTCCTCTTTAGCTCCCAAACCCTCACTTTTAGCAGTGACTCCGGTCCTTTAATGCTCTAACCATCATTTTTTCTTTCAAAACCGTGCATTTTTGAATCCAAAACCCTTGTTTAAGGCTAAAAGCCTCATCTATAGGCCCCAACCCTCACTTTCAGGGTCCAAACCCCACTTTTAAAGCTAAAAGCCTCCGTTTTAAATTCCAGACCTTCTCTTCTAGGGTCTGTAGTGGTTTGGCCAGCAGCTCAGCCCCACACAGTCGCTCGCTCCCTCCCCCAACCGGTAGATGGGGGAGGGAATCAGAAGGGTAACGCTCGTGGATTGGGATAAGAACAGTTTCATAAATGAAATTAAAAGAAACAAGAACAGAAATGCAACGGAAAGGAGAACAAGGAGAGGCGCAAAGCCCCGCGGGGTGGGAAGGGGTGGGGCGGGAGAGAGAGGGAACGAACCGCCGGAACAAACCGCCCGCACCGCAGCCGCTCACCCACCACCGACCCGCCGCCGCGCCGCTCCCGAGCCGCAACTTCTCCCCCCCACCCCCGCCCCCCCCCTTAATATCCTGGTCGTGGTGTCACGTGGTATGGAGTGAACATGCCACTGGCCAGTCGGGGTCAGCCGCCCCTACCGCAGTCCCGCCCCTCCCAGCCCCCCCCCACCCACGCGGCAGAGCGCGGGAAGCCGGAAAGGCAGCCGCCCCCCACGGTGAGGAGAATTAACCCCTTCTCAGCCAAAACCAGCACAGTCGCCTCCCCTTATTCCACACCGCTCACGCCGTGCCCAGGTCCCACACCTGGGCTGCTGCCCGCCGAGTCAGCCATCGCTCCGTCGCTGCTGCACTCTGCTTGTGTCGCAGTTTATCTTCCATGGCTTGGGAGGCTCGTACTCTGCTATCGTGGGTACAACACAGAGGTGACACACAATATTATATAGCAGTTCGCATTGCCCCATTCACTTCATTGCCTGTTTTCGCCCAAAATCAAACCCCCTTGAGGCACACATCGGACTTCTCCGTCCTCCCGCACCACCCACCAAGTGCGCCCAGGTCCTCGAGCAAAAGCAATCCCACGAATGGGTTTGCCTTTGCCTGAGGCAGGAAGGACCCAGACTGTGTTGCCCAGCGTACTTTTTGCGTGTGCTACAGGGACTCTATCCCCTTCCACAGTATGTAGGATTTCTGACCGGGCAGGGCCAGCTCGGTTGGCAGATCCCCTCGTGTTGACTAACCACGTGGCTTTTGCCAATTGTGCATCCCAGGGCCTGAATGTCCCACCCCCCCTTGCTCTCAGTGTAGTTTTTAACAGTCCATCGTACCGCTCCATTTCCCCAGAGGCTGGTGCGTGACAGGGGATGTGATACACCCACTCAATGCCGTGCTCTTTGGCCCAGCTGTCTATGAGGTTGTTTCGGAAATGAGTCCCGTTGCCTGACTCAATTCTCTCTGGGGTGCCATGTCGCCTCAGGACTTGTTTTTCCAGACCCAGGATAGTGTTCCAGGTGGTGGCGTGGGGGACAGGAGATGTTTCCAGCCAGCCAGTCGTTGTTTCTACCATTGTGAGCACATGGCGCTTGCCTTGGCGGGTCTGTGGGAGTGTGATACAGTCAATGTGCCAGGCCTCCCCATATTTATATTTCAGCCATCGTCCCCGACACCACAGAGGCTTTACCCGCTTCGCTTGCTTGATTGCAGCGCATGTGTCACATTCGTGGATAACCTATGCAATAACATCCATGGTCAAGTCCACCCCTCGATCACGAGCCCACCTGTATGTTGCATCTCTCCCTTGATGACCTGAGGTGTCATGGGCCCACCGAGCTAGAAATAGTTCACCCTTATGCTGCCAGTCCAGATCCACCTCAGCCACTTCAATCTTGGCAGCCTGATCTACCTGCTGGTTGTTTCGATGCTCTTCAGTGGCCCGACTCTTGGGGGCGTGAGCATCCACATGCCTTACCTTTACAACCAGGTTCTCTACCCGGGCAGCAATATCTTGCCACAATGCGGCAGCCCAGATGGGTTTGCCTCTGCCCTGCCAGTTCTGCTTCCACTGCTGTAGCCACCCCCACAGGGCATTTGCCACCATCCAGGAGTCAGTAGAGAGATAGAGCACTGGCCACTTTTCCCGTTCAGTGATGTCTAAGGCCAGCTGGATGGCCTCTACCTCTGCAAACTGGCTTGATTCACCTTCTCCTTCAGCAGTTTCTGCTACTTGTCATGTAGGACTCCATACAGCAGCCTTCCGTCTCCGGTGCTTTCCCACAAGGCGACAGGACCCATCAGTGAACAGGGCATATTGCTTCTCATTTTCTGGCAGTTGGTTATACAGTGGGGCCTCTTCAGCACGTGTCACCTCCTCCTCTGGTGATATTCCAAAGTCTTTGCCTTCTGGCCAGCCCATGGTCACTTCCAAGACTCCTGGGCCACTGGGGTTTCCTACTCGAGCCCACTGGGTGATCAGTGCGACCCATTTACTCCATGTAGCATCACTTTGTGCTAATCCCACCTGGCACTGCTTGTGGTTCTCCCGAGTGCGGGGGGCTTTGAAGAGCTCTTGGCACACAACGGGCACCCAGCCTCTGTTCGCACCATACCCGATCGTCGCTCATGGGCTCTTCCCTGAGCCTGTCTGACCGTACGCCGGCAGAGTGGCATTATAGCCGTGCCAGGAGCTCTCCAGCGCTCCCTGACCATGATCACCAAAGACCTCTCTCTAACAAATGATCAAGTGCCCCCTCTTCATAAGCGAGCAGGCAAATGCACACACCACCACTGCTCTCTGGCAGGAGAGCCCTCACTAGCAGTTTAAATTAGCAATCAAGACTGGCAAGCACACTTGACAGTAACACTCAGTTCCAGCAGGACAGAAATGCAGATAAAATCTAGCCACTGCTTCACACCAGGAAAGTGATAAATGCCGGTCTTTTGCGTTACGCTGACATGAATGTTCATAACGGGAGATAAAGGAACTGACCGGCCTCCAGCTGCGTATCAGTGACAGCTGCTTCCAGCTGGTTCTTTGACTCAAGGCTTACCTGGCCCACGGAACTGCTGGATCCTGCGGAGATGAGCATGCCGTTCTCGTCCTTTAGGAAGCTCCTCTGAGACCAATAGGCTGGATCAGAGGCAAAGGCTTTCCTGTGCCCTGGATTCCTGGGGTCATCCATGCTTGTGCTGTCGCTGTTCACAGCAGTCACACACCGCCTTCCTGCATCCTTCTCTCTCTGTCTATTAACATTACAATTGTAGTATCAAACTACCAGCAATCAGGCTTTCACTAATAAGTCATGGTTTAGTCTGGGTTTAAACCCAGTTCAAGAGCAAGGCACACCACACCGATGGCTGCTGTGGGATAAGCCTGCTCTTGAACCACGCTGGGTGATGCACAGCCCAGGAGTGGGTGACCTGAACCAAGAGGCACATCAGGAACCGCCACTTGCATTTTTCCCTCTGCCTCACGTATGGGTCACCCACACAGCACAGTGCATTGGAAAACGCTTTTTATTTGAGGAACAGCTGTAATTCAGAAGGAACTGCAGAACATTTCTCTCTGAGCATCTCAAAGGCACTCATTATCGTGACTACTTTGGTGAGAACAGCATTCCTGCGATGGAAACCTGCAAGTTTTGCACAGAAGACAAAAGTACCAACAACATAAGAAACAAATGCAAACTTACTATGAGAAATTCTATTATTTCATAGCATTTTCCGACTAGCCTAGACTAAGAGGTTACAAGCATTGCCTAACAACTCACAAGAGGCTATGGGCTGGCTTCTGCCTGGAGCTTGCTTCTTCCCCACCAGAAGCTATTTATGGTTGGTTACATGGGAAAGGATGAATTGCAGCAAATAAATGGATTGCGCTGACAACCCTGAGAGTCATCTTCCATGAGAAGGGGTTCTGATAGGGGATTAAACTAATTAGTTATCTGCGGCCTTATTTGCACGCTGGGCATGTCCTTATAGTACGATCTGTCCAAGGTCTTGGTCTTTTCTCATGACAAAAGGAGAGTAGAGAAGGACAGTAACTGACCTTCATTGCCCTCAAGTCCAAATATACCAGAATTGAGGGTGATTTGGCCGTACCACCTGTAGGAAACTCATCTGACAGCTACTGGCCTCTTTCCTGCTCTTTAATATTCTGCCTATTTTTAAGTAAAAGAGGCAGAAACAAAGCAGAAATGTGTCAGCAAGTGGGAAGAGATCACTATTTGATCACACAATCAAGTCTAGCAAGATGTGTACACCAATAGCTTGATGGTAATCATTGTTTTAGTTTCAGCTCTCTTAAATTCTCTAAACACATTTACCATAATATAAATATATGTATTTTGCATAACAAACATTATCATAACAGAAAAAACTCTCTCTCAACTGGGTTTCTGCTCATTTCCTACCCATAACTCTCTAACTTTGGCCAACACACGACTGCTGAAAGGTTCTCTTGGATCCACATTTCCTGCATTAGCTTCTTTTGTTACCGTTGAGAATGGCTTTGGTCTTGCAGCTGTAAAGCACGAGGGAAAAACGATCAGCCTTGTGCAATCAAAGTGATGGTCAGTTGTGCGTTATGTTCCCCCCCAAAATTACCTCCCCTTGGTCCGGATGAAGGCACATGGTAAGGTTTGGCTCTCTCTACAGCCAGCTGCCTCTGACCTCTAGGAAGGGTCTTGCCGTGTTCGCCTGATAGAGAATTTCTGGCAACTGCTCTCTGTCTCCAGCAGGGAGCACGATCATTCTGGTGAACAAAAAGCGTAAAGCAAGAAGTTTCACCCTGTATTTTTAGCCAAGCAGAAGGAAGACTAGAATAATAACAGAACCTACAACTTTAAGTTAAAACCATGCCGGCACCCTGCAGAACCTGATTCTGACAAGCTTGTCAGCACCCACAAGTTTCATGTGGCTGACAAAACAGCAGCCTTTCCCTTGTTTTTCCTGAAACGCCACTGCCCCAGGTGACTGAATCTCCAGGGCAGCGGCGGGTTACGTTGGGCAAAAGGAAGTGAGGATTAAAATGAGGAAGAGAAAGCTGCCTACACACCCCTTCCCCCGGGATGGAAGCTTTCAAATGCAGGACCTCAACCTTCCAAAACCACCTGGGTAAGTTTGCTGCCCTGGAGAACTATGGTTCCGGAAAACAGCACATGGATCACAGAACCACAACAGAAGTTCCCATAACACAAAATTTGACCTGCCTATTTTGAGATACAGAAGTTAGGTAAGAATTTTGGTCCTAAAAGTGGTAAAATGAAAGCTGTGGAATTGCAGACCTCACGCTATAACTTGAGGAAATAATAAAAAGAACAACCCGTAATGTAAATTTTGCCTGTGGGTTGGCACCCAGAGTTGTGTGCAAGATAACAGAGATGACATACAACACACTCTTCATTCCACAGTGACCCAAACAACTTCCAATAATCCGAACCCTACATAACGTATGTCTCTGAATATCTGAATGATAAGAGTGGCTGACAGGAAAGATACTTATTTAATCCTCAGACACAAGCAAACTGTTCGAAGTGGAGTCAACAACAGCCCTGAACACAGAATTTCCAACTGCACGGGGTAGCTTTGGAGTAGTGACATATTTTGTTCAACTTTTAGGTTCAGCTGTAACGTGAGGTGCAGAGGCTTATTGCAAGTATTTCAAAGAAGGGTGTGATAAAGAAAGCAGGATTCTTACTGAGCGCTGTTAAATCGGTCAGTAACCCCTGAGAGAAACTGGCTCACTTGGCAGGACTTTTATGCTTACCATGAGATGAATGTTCATCACCTGGTTCAGCTGTGGGGCTGCCGTACAGTTGGCACGCTGCAGGTGCCGCGCTAAAAGAATTTCATGACTCTGTAAAAATTTCTCCAAACACTTCTACGAGAAATAACACATTTTTAAAACATATATGATGATCCTGCCTCTTCTCTTGGCAAAGAAGGGATTCATATTTTCCTCTTGCCCACACTTACTTGTTCAGAGTCTGTGAAAGGCAGCCTCAGGAAGTCTTCCACTAGTCCCATCTCCCGACAGATGTCATACATATCTTTTAATAGCTCTTCCTCCTTTAACTGAGCGGCGTCTTCCTGCAGCAGAGCCCAAGCCTCCGCCATGCACCTGTAGTTAATTTTTTGAGATGTAAAGGCGTATTAATAGTATAACTAAAAAGATGCCCCACAATTATTGTGCTCAAAGTTTAAAGGAAACTTAGGGGATTGTGATTTCTAGTGTTTGTTCTCCACCTTTCACAGTATTTCAATGCCAAAATGGTGGCATATATTTCTTTACCTATTGGACAACAGCACAGTGAGGAAAAGCTGCTCTTCACAACTGCTTGAGAATGGTGGCTTCATCACCTGCATGTATCTGAGGGCTCGCCTATGCTCTCCTTGGCACATGAGGGACCGAAGAATTCTCACGTGTTGCCACGACACAGGTTTGATAGTAGCTGGGTGAAAGAGCAGGACCAGGGAATTCTGCAGAAGGTGGAGATAAGGTTTACTAAGATCACAGAATCCCAGGTTGGAAGGGACCTCAGCGATCATCTAGCCCAACGTTTCTGGGAGGAGCCCAGTCTAGACAAGATGGCCCAGCATCCTGTCCAGACGACTCTTGACGGTGTCCAACGTGGCTGAGTCAACCACGTCCCTGGGGAGATTATTCCAATGGTGACTGTCCTCAGTGTGAAAAATTTCCCTCTGGTGGCCAATCGGAATCTCCCCAAGAGCAACCTGTGTCCATCCCCCTTGTCCTCTCCATGGGACTCCAAGTAAAAAGGGAGTCTCCACCTTCTTTGTAGTACCCTTTAAGTGCTGGTACACGGGCAGCTGCGAAGGAGTCGACGGAAGTTTCTGTTTTGTTCGGAAAGGAATGTATGATGTCTAGCAGCGAGTAAATTGTCTGATAACAAGTATCTAATTAAGGCTAATAAATTTGCAAGACCAACAATTTATCACATGAAATAATCACATGAAATAATATTATTCCTATGATTAATATAATAGGAATAAATAATAAAAGGAAATAAGAATATCATAGTGGTAGGACGCAGAAAATACTCATGTATTAGTCTCGCCATTTTATGCTGTTGCAACCTGAAGATAGACAGGCCCTAACAACAAAATTGCATTCTGAATAAATAACCAGAAAGACAGACTCTTTGATTTCTCTAAGGCATTCAGAAAGTTTGCCTTTCAATATTTAAACAGTTCCATTGGAAACTCAGACTCCCTCTTTAGTCACTGGAGCCACCAGCTGGACATTCAAAACACGAGAACGGCCAATGCTTGATTATTAAAGCAAACAAATTCTACAGTTGGTTTTTCCCTCCTTTCCAGCGTATATGAAACAACTGAAATTAGGGTGTCCTTACAGCACAGCTTAGCTCTGAATGATTAAAACTGGATTTAAACCAGTATGGGGATCACTCATTGGCAGTGTCGTTTTCTCTTTCTGACAGCTGTTTTGGGGGGTCTATTCTCATCAGAGGGCTCCGGGGTGCAACAGCTTTAAAGCCCCTGCTCTCTAGGCTCCCCTCTCGGGTCAGGCAACAAACAACCAAACCAACACAGTGTATTTCGGCAGCTTAAAAATTCAGTTTCTGCCCAATGGCTTTTCTCTTCTCTCTCTTTATTATTCTGTGTGCCTGCACTTGTAACAGCACAAAAGCAAGCCCTCTTAGCTGTGCTGGAAAATGGATGATTTCAGCAAAATCAGGTCCTGGTACACCACTGTCAGAAATCCTTTTGCTCTGAAGCAGCACATTCTAGTGCATCGCTCGAGGAAGCAGCCGTTTGCTACAGCTGTGGGTGCTTCAAAAATGAAAAACAGTTTACATTTTGAGAAAACCTAAGGGAGTTTTCTACCTTTAACATTGCTTAGTAAACCTGTTTTCTCATATCAGAAAAGACTTTGCAACAAAGCATTTTAAAAATTCCTAAAAAATCCACAGTACAAACAAATAATCAATGCTTCCTTCTGTGCCTTCATTCTATACTACATGTTTTCCCTTGCATTGTGTTTGAAGCATAAATTAGAAAATGCATCGAACACATAGGTGACAGACATTTCAGACCACTGATGCGCGTATACTGGAGGTGTGACAGAAATAACTCCAAGGGATACAATTGCACGTTTGTGGCTTTCTTCAACGCCTTCTAGCAAATACAGCTCCAGCAGTGCCTGAAATGAAAAGGTAAAAGTCTTTTAAAAACTCCTCTCTTTGAGAAATCATTGGCTTTGGGGGAGGGCTGGGCTGGGGCTGGGGTTTGTGGTGGTGGTGGTTGTTTTCAGGGAACACAACACTCACCTGTAAACTAGGAGGTGGGTATTTCCCAGTTCCTCCTTCCTCTCTCCGCCACATCTCCTCAACTTGGTCTCCCAACTGGGAAACCATCCCATCGACCATCAGGCAGTCAGAGTCCCGTTTGCCTCTGGAACAAAACGTAGCGAGGATTTGACAGAGGAAAACACTAATCCCAGCCTCTCAGTGTCACAGATTTCCTTCAGGCAAAACAAACTCAGCAAAAGCTCCCACGAGTCCAAGAAAGGAACAAACAGACAAAGGCACGATCGTGACTTGAAATCGACTGGAAAGAAATTTCGGAGTCAGGTGAAAGGTGCTCATTAGATCCTAGTGAATTATTAAAGGAGCTCCAAATAGGAATCCAAAAAGCTCCCTTATTAAGGGGAAAGTTGCAACGACCTTTTAGTTTTCAGTTTTTCTTTTGTGCCGCATTACTTGTAATACAAGGGCAGTGTGAGCAAAGCTACCCCAAACCTCACGCCCCCAGCGGGAGTGTTCCCACACACAGCGGTGAGACCACAGCACGGCAATGTCAGGCTTTGGTCTCAGCACCTCGCTTCTGTTACTGAAAAACAGTCACGGTCAGAAAGCTGAGCCCGCAGCTGAATTCTGGTATCCCCTGAAGCAGCACGTTTGCGCCTCTGCACGTGCCATCACAGTGACGGAGGGCTGGCCTGTGAAACACTGCATTCCTCAGAAGCCCATCGCAGGCTCCTGCGGGCTGCGACGCCAGCCTTTCATTTCCCGAGGAGGACGAGCAGAAGCAGCACGCTGGAGGTGGTGCTTCTAAGGAGCCCGTGAGCCTGTACGAGAGTTACCTGAGAAGGACGCGCAGGAAGAGGAGCTTGAAAGCCAACACCTGACATAGAGCAGCTTCCACCTGGACTCCTCCTGCTGCACCTTGCTCACGGTGCCACAGCCTGAGCTTCTTTAGGACTTGCTTTAGTTTACAGTACAGGTGCCAAATTAAAATCTGTTCTCACCTAACCCAAGGCACATCACCTATATGCCAGGGAGCCACTCCAGGAAAGGGAGTTCCCGTGAGGAAGGGGCTTTTATCCAGTAGCCAGGAGAGCGCTGGCTGTGCCAGCTGCGTGGACCTCTGCCCACCTCCTTAAAGCACACCGCGGTGCTTGGGAGCAGGAGATTTGGGCCAATCCCCTTACCGCCATCTACTACTCGTCAAGGAGAGAGATTATTTTTGGTTTTTAAAACATGCTTTCTTCTGTGTCCAGAACAATTGCTCTGCAAAGGCCGTGCCTTGCTGACCTGGCCGTGACTGATCCTGTTCTCATCACGTGGCCTTTTCCAGCAGTAACAAATCACACAAAATAGCCAGTGAATTACGTGCACTTCAAAGAAACGATGATACCAACAAAGGGCACTAAGCAGAGGTATATATCAACGTTTTAACACAGGAAAGTAACCTCTGTGTTCAGCAGAACACACGCATCACTGAAGTCAAGGCTGCTGCCGGCAAATGCATGAACCGTAGCAAATGCAGCTGTTGATGGAAAAGCCACTCGCTGCTGCTTCTGAATTTGCAGTGGAACTGTTCTAGAGCTTTCCTGTATGTCTTACCTTGATAAACGCTCCAGTTTCTGTTGATGACCCGTGTAGTAGCTCTGAATCAGAGGATAATTGTAGAAAGGTCTAGAGAAACGCATATCACCTCCTACAGGCAATAAATAAGAAGTAAGTTAAAGAAGTCATATCATATTTTCAACCTACAGTTTTTGACTAAAAAAGACAGAACACAGAAGCTGAGCATCAAAATCACAGGCCAGCCTCTGACTTTGAAAGAAGCCAATCCTCCTTCTGCCTTTGCTAAAAGAGACCGAAGACACAGGAGTCAATTCCTTCTTGTCCCAAGCGCCATTTCAAGTTTATAGCTGAGGTAGCATCCAGAACACGTAGTGTCAGCTGAAGTTCACTATAAAGGAAAAAAACCCAATTCTCAAAGGGAATGGGTTTTTAAACATGTCACGTGAGCATGCGTAAAGACAATTAAGGCTGACAATAGAATTTATAACCCATCCAAATGATGAACTATTTCCAAGGTGTATTTTTTCCTCAAACAATCAGTAAAAAGTTCAAAACATGCAGGCCATGCTTTTACTGTAAAATCAAGCATTCCCGTGTTGGTGCTTTAGGAGTTACTTGTTTAAAATCCCAAGTATTTCAAGCTGTGGGCACGAGCAACTCCTTCACTCAGAGGCTTAGTGCTATTTCTGAGAAACATCCCGGAAAGAAACTGTTGGCATCATTCTGCACGATGTAGTTGAAAAAAACCAGTCAAACCTCCATTTCAGCAGCAGAACTTCAGCATATGCTGTCACTGACAAGCACGACTTGGTATTGATGAAGCACTGACAGAACCATGGCTAAGCAGGTGTTCATAGGAGCCACTTACTGCTACAAATGCAGGACAGTTTATGCTTACCTGAGCCCTCTGGGATGATGAAGAACCAGGGCCATCGCGGGGAGAGGAGGGAGAAGTAATAAATGAAATAGAGACCACCCGATCCCTGTCCTTAAGCGAGTTGCGAGATATGCGAAAAGATTATAGCCGTCGTTCAGGTGAGCACATTGTCACCTGGCTGCTCCAATGCTGGGATAATGGGGCCAGTAGCCTGGAACTAGAGGGAAAAGAAGCCAAACAATTGGGATCCCTTTCTGGGGAAGGGGGCGTTGACAAAGCAATTGGAAAAAAACCACAAGCCCTCAGCCTCTGGAGGCGACTCCTGTCTGGAGTGAAGGAAAGGTATCCCTTTAAAGAAGATGTTACATATCGCCCAGGAAAATGGACAACTATGGAGAAAGGCATCCAGTATCTAAGGGAATTAGCTGTGTTTGAGGTGATTTATGGTGACCTGGATGATCAACGGTCATCCAAAGATCCAGATGAAGCCGAGTGCACATGACCCATGTGGCGGAAGTTTGTACGGAGCGCACCACCTTCGCATGCAAACTCATTGGCAGTGATGTCCTGGAAAGGTGACGAGACACCAGAGGTGATAGATAGACTCCGGGATTACAACACAAATATCTCTTCCTCTCTTGTCTCTTCTGTGGAGAAACTATCCCAAGAGGTCCAGCAACTCAAAGAAGATCTGTCCTACTCCCCACCTCGACAGAGCAGTGTCTCAGCTGTTAGGAATGTAAAATGTGTTCATCTGATTCGTGTCAATATGGAACAATGCTAGAGTCACACGGTGAAGTGTGACCCTCTAGCATTTGACCGTTCTGTTTGTGCTTGTGTAACCGAGGGCCGTTCAATTGACTTGTTAACTGTCTTAATGGTTGGAATGTTGATTGGCGATTTGTTAAGTTAATTGTTAAGAAAGAATTTTAGTTAGGAGTAGAAACTAACACCTGAGAATTTTAACAAGATAATAAATAATGCTTAGGCCAGACAAGAGGGCATTAGCAATGAATGCTGCATTGACAAGAAGCCTCTTAAAAAGATACAATTCAGTAGAACTTCAAGGACTAACAGTGGAAACACCCTGCTACAAAGGAGAGTGCCAAGATAAGGGAAGGCCACAAATCAGCCAGTAACGATAACAGGGAACTTCTTGGCTCAGAAGGCGCTGAAGCATGGAAATTGGGGGAAAGGTAATTCCGGCAGGGGGTGATTGCAACCACCAACCCAATTCAGGACCAAAAAGACTTGCCCCCCCCACACCCGTAAAGAGCATGCGGGCTAATCTACATGGCAAGCGTGGCTAATTTAACTACGGCTGACCAAAGGCAAGTGGGATGCTTATCACTGACCAATGAGTGTAAACTTAGGCGTGTTTTTACTAATTGTTATTAATTAAGTAACTGAATATAAACCCTGTAATTTTGTATGACGGTATGCACGTTAGGCGGAAGGATCCCCCGTGCATCCAGCGCTGCTTGCTTGTCTCTATTCAATAAATTGTAAACTTTGATTGAAATTCCGTTGAAGGCTAAATTAATTATAACAGGAATAAGCGTCCTTTGGCTCAAAGAAGGGGATACACACTACAGGCCACCCTGTGGTTCTACCTGCGTGACCACGGAGAGGACATGATGAGGTGGGATGGCAAGCCTACCTCGACCCTACAGGCACGAGTGCATGAACTGCAAGGAAGAACAGTCACTCAGGGGGGCTCTTCCAGGAAAGCTGCTGCTCCAATTTCCAGCGAGCAAGTCCCCAGACAGAGGAGTAGAAGCGCAGATTTTATTTCTAAGTGTAATAGAGGGACTCCTGATTCACATTTGCAGGAAGTGAGTTGTGACTGCCATGATCAGGACTAGAGGGGCCCTGCCTCCAGCCGGGTGGAGGAAAGGGATAACCGGGCCTACTGGACTGTGTGGATCCGATGGCCTGGCACGTCCGACCCACAGGAGTATAAAGCTTTAGTGGACACCGGCGCACAGTGCACCTTAATGCCATCAAACTATATAGGGGCAGAACCCATCAGCATTGCTGGAGTGACAGGGGGATCCCAAGAGCTAATTGTATTGGAGGCCGAAGTGAGCCTAACTGGCAATGAGTGGCAGAAGCACCCCATTGTGACCGGCCCTGAGGCTCCGTGCATCCTTGGCATAGACTATCTCAGGAGAGGGTATTTCAAGGACCCAAAAGGTTTCAAGTGGGCTTTTGGTGTAGCTGCCTTGGAGACGGAGGAAACTGAACAGCTGTCTGCCTTGCCTGGCCTCTAAAAGGACCCTTCTGTGGTGGGGTTGCTGAAGGTCAAAGAACAACAGGTGCCAATCGCCACCACAACAGTGCACCGGCGGCAATATCGCACCAACAGAGACTCTCTGATCCCCATCCATAAACTCATTCACCAGCTGAGGAGCCAAGGAGTCATCAGTAAGACCCACTCACCCTTTAACAGCCCCATATGGCCAGTGCGGAAGTCTAACGGAGAGTGGAGGCTAACAGTAGACTATCGTGGCCTGAATGAAGTCACTCCACCATTGAGTGCTGCTGTGCCAGACATGCTAGAACTTCAATACGAACTGGAGTCCAAGGCGGCCAAGTGGTATGCCACAATTGATATCGCTAATGCATTCTTCTCAATCCCTCTGGCAGCAGAGTGCAGGCCACAGTTTGCTTTCACATGGAGGGGCGTCCAGTACACCTGGAATCGACTGCCCCAGGGGTGGAAACACAGCCCTACCATTTGCCATGGACTGATGCAGACTGTACTGGAACAGGGAGAAGCTCCAGAACACCTTCAGTACATTGATGACATCATTGTGTGGGGCAGCACAGCAGAAGGTTTTTGAGAAAGGAGAGAAAATAGTCCAAATCCTTCTGAAAGCTGGTTTTGCCATAAAACAAAGTAAGGTGAAGGGACCTGCATGAGAAATCCAGTTCTTAGGAATCAAATGGCAAGATGGTCGTCGTCATATTCCAATGGATGTGATCAACAAAATAGCAGCCATGTCTCCACCAACTAGCAAAAAGGAAACACAAGCTTTCTTGGGCTTTGTGGGTTTTTGGAGAATGCATATTCCAAATTACAGTCTGATCATAAGCCCTCTCTATCAAGTGACCTGGAAAAAGAATGATTTCAAATGGGGCCCTGAGCAACGACAAGCCTTTGAACAGATTAAACGAGAAATAGTCCATGCAGTAGCTCTTGGGCCAGTCCGGGCAGGACAAGATGTAAAAAATGTGCTCTACACCGCATGGTGTAGAATGGCCCTACCTGGAGCCTCTGGCAGAAAGCACCAGGGGAGACCCGGGGTCGACCCCTAGGGTTTTGGAGTCGGGGATACAGAGGGTCCGAAGCCCGCTAACTCCAACTGAAAGAGAGATATTGGCAGCATATGAAGGGGTCTGAGCTGCTTCAGACGTGGTTGGTACTGAGGCACAGCTGCTCCTGGCACCCCGACTGCCAGTGCTGGGCTGGATGTTCAAAGGAAACGTCCCCTCTACGCACCATGCAACTGATGCTACGTGGAGTAAATGGGTCGCGCTGATCACCCAGTGGGCTTGAGTAGGAAACCCCAGTCGCCCAGGAATCTTGGAAGTGATTATGGACTGGCCAGAAGGCAAAGACTTTGGAATATCACCAGAGGAGGGGGTGCCACGTGCTGAAGAAGCCCCACTGTATAACAAACCTTTATGTACTGTGCAAGGGGATAGAGTCCCTGTAGTGCACATAAAGAAAATATGCTGGGGAAAACAGCCAATGAACTGAATAGTTTGCTGTTAATCGGAATATAATGTTGTATGTCATCAATATTATGGTTGCTATGTCATATCAACGGTATCATGGTGGGAATCTCCCAAATTAATTAAAAATATGAACTTTCATTGAACCAAGTAAAGTGCAGCAGTGATGGAACAAGAACTGACTTCAGCATGCAACAATCCAACAACACCCACACCATCTCTCTGGCTCTAAAAGACTCGTACAATAGATGGAGCCAAAGTCATGGACTAAATGAACTCAGTGTACATTTGTGGACATTTCACAGCCATTTTCCAGGGTTGGTCCATAGACTAAGGGAATGATAGACAATATCTGTATATTCTAATAAAAGATGGGAAGGTGTGTGGAGGTTATTGAAGTTGTATTGGATAGTATGACACCTGAGCATGGTGTAAATAGTATGGAATAAAGAATGGGTACTGTCATGGGTTTAGATGGGATAGAGTTAATTTTCTTCGCTTTAACTGGTACAGTGCTGTGCTTTAGACTCCAGTATGAAAATAATGTTGATAACACACCAATGTTTTAGTTGTTGCTAGGTAGAGTTTAGACTAGTCAGGACTTTTTTAGCTTCCCATGCTCTGCTGCGTGCACAAGAGGCTGGGAGGAAAGGGAACACAGCCAAGAGGGCAGATTCAAACCAGCCAAAGGAATATTCCATATCATGTAATGTCATGCCAGGTATATTAATTGGGATGAGCTGGACGGGGGGGTGGGGTGCAGCAATCGCGGCTTGGGGACCACCAGCGTCAGTTGGCAAGTGGTGAGCAGTTGTATTGCTTCTGGGTATTTTTTTAACTTTCCTTTTTATTTTATTATCATTATTATTTATTATAATTATTAAACTGTTATCTCAGCCCACAATTTGTTTATTAATTTGCTTTTCCAATTCTCTCCCCCAAGCCACAGATGTGGGAGCAGTCAGTGAGCATCTGTGTGGTGTTTAGTTCCAAATGGGGATGAACCATGACACTAGCCTCCCAAAAATCCCAAAGTTCTCTCCCTCTCTGACTCTCATTTGCACCACTGACGGCCTCCAAAATCCCGAACGTTCCAGGATTGCTCCCACACCAAAGGGGCCAGCGCCAAAAGCTATTGCCGGGCCTCACCGGCCCTTGGCAGCCCTTCCACAGACACACCAACACTGGGGTTCTGCAAAATGCCCAAAGTTCTTTCCCTCATTCCCTCTCATTTTCACCACAGATGTCCTCCAAAATTCAAGAAGTCCTAGCATTGCTCCCACACCAAAGTTGTGACTACTATGGCATGCCATCAGTGTGTCAGGCATGACACTGGTTATAAGTGGTAGTCCATACTCCAGTAGGTGTCCTGACCCAGCGGTTTTGGAGAACAAGTATCTAATGGGAGGTGTGGTTTCATTCACCTCTTTCATGCCTCTCAATATACATTTTTCTCCCCTGCATTTAACTGCTTTCTTACCCTTGGCTTCACCTAACTGGATTCTAGACATGTCTGTCTCTTTTGATACCTCTGCAAAGCTTCTAGAAGGAGGTTGTTATACCCTCTGTTGTTAAACTCTTGACAAATATTAATTAAGGGCACAGGTGTGAGTTGTTCTGGAGTTGCAAGTGGTGTTGGCTGTTGGCCATGGCAGCACAAAAAGCAGCGAATGCATAACAGCAGAGAAAGAAAGCTCATTTTGTGGTAAAAAAGATGTTTCTAGGGGTTCAGATTTCATGACGGAGGCTGAACTGGTTGAGAGGAGAGAAGCAAAGTCTATCACTAAGCAGTCAACACTGTCAGCTAAGGGGTAGCTTCAGCTTTATTGAAATTTTTGGGGTACACTGAACCAGAGAAGTCCCATTCCCTCCTTACGAGCTCACTGCCTGGGAAGTCCAGGCTGCTTTAATTTCTGGAATTCTATACCAAGCAGCATGGTGGTTTTCACTGTAAACTTATCAATAGATTGGAATACAGTAAGAACTAATTAGAGGTTTTGCTGGCATAAAACATTGCTGAGAGCTGAGAAAGTTTCCTAGTGCTTGACTGTTGCCCTCTTCTGTTCTGCTGGTATCAGGAAGATTGTTTGGCATGGTGTCTGTAGTTACTCCAAAGCCACAATATGCCAGAAATCATTTACAGATTAAAGGACCCAAGCTTGATGGGCAGAACTGAGCTGAGTGAGGCATCTTGGTGCTTATCCATTTGTGTGACGTTACCATGTCCTGGATAAGACTGAAAGTCACAGAGAAATAGACTTGATTCATGGCAGTCTTTATCTTTAATGAAAATCCCTGTGCCTTTTTATGTGTGCATTTTGACTAGGTGCTAAAAAGCAGCAGCAAGATGACATTTTATATCTAGTCATATGCAGGCACAGCCTGTGTTCAGCTGCCTCGGCCCATCGCTACCATCTTAGGTCTTAGTACCTGGAATCCCCAAAAGAGGGAACTGCCTGGCTAGCAATCAGTGCAAGAGATCCATTTTTTTTCTATCTCCTTCCAAATATCTTTCTTTCTCACAGCTCTGCGGGAAGTGGCCAGAAACCTGAGTACATCCCCCATATGAAGACTGAGTTTCAGATGTTCTGTTAGATCAAGCTCTGCCATTTATTTGTTGTAGGATGGAATGTTTTGCCTATCTGTGTCATGGCTAGTTTCTCAAAGTGGTAGAGACTCATAAACCCCAGGATCTGCCTGGGTGTGACTGACCTACTCTGCTAAGGATTAGATAACTGGTAGTCTACTAAGAGTTTATTATATGCCAATAAAGAGTTCAGATTAATGGATTACCAAGCAAATGCTGTGTGACGTCTTTATAAAGCTCCAGTTTTGCACTGGGAGCATAGAGAGCTCTGACTGCTAGGCAGTCTGAGAGGCACAAAAGACAAAGAAACACCAAAGCCAGAGAAAATAAAATATATACAGGTTAGGAAAGGCTATAATTTTCAGGCACTATGAAAGGCTTTCTTTCCTTTATAGTCCTTGCAGTCCTTTTACTGGTGCACATCTCCCAGGCCGTCTATGTTCAGGTGAGT
The DNA here is from genome assembly GCF_963921805.1 of Phalacrocorax carbo. NCBI lineage: Eukaryota > Metazoa > Chordata > Aves > Suliformes > Phalacrocoracidae > Phalacrocorax > Phalacrocorax carbo. Next base: position 23,657 of record NW_026990444.1, on the reverse strand, counting down.
TTTCTGCTCTCTAATTTGTTGGTATCACAAGTTCAACAAAGTACTGATATTATGTGAAGTGTTGGGCTGCAACAGGGATCTTGAACTGAACTAATAGACCTGAATTTTTGCTTTGCTTTCGCTTGATATCCTACTTCATCTCCCTATGGTTCAGTTTTCGTTTCTGTAAAAAGCTTCAGGTATTACTAACATGCTGCTGCAGTTTCATTAACCTCACCAGCCATATTTCACTGCTCTGAAATCCCTTGCTGACTGAGGCATTGCATTTCCAGAGTTTTCTTTTGCACACAGCCCCATGTGTTGTGAAGCTGCAAGAACTGGGGACACCTCTAACTTTATAGAATGAGGTAAACAAGATATAACAAAAGAGAATTTTTCTTGTCTCACCTGCTTCTAGAAAGAAGGTTCTTTATGAAAATGACCTGCAAGCTTATGTGATGGAGCCTACACACATATCACATATAAAAACAGAAGTGCAAGAAATGCTTAGCTGGAGTCAATGAAATCTTAATAGGCAGATAAGCTATTAGAGGAGGCTATATAAATTTTTCCTAAATACATCACACCTATGACTGACATTACATGCAACATGGAAACAGTTAAGAAGGTACTTCAGTGTTCTTGTCCGTACTTGGGAGTGTGTTGGGAGTGTCTGCACTAATCCTTAGAAACAGTCTGGGAGAATTCAGTTTGATTGCAATGTAAATAACTTCCTCAAAGTACCAAAAGAACTAATATTTCTTGAACAATTATTGACTCTCTTTATTCCAGGAATAAGGTACTATCTTTGTGCATTTAAATATCCTCTTTTTTTCCTTTGGGTGTCAGAGATATCAAGAGATAGCAGGTGTAATCTATTCCTTTCTTCTAAAACAGTCTTTAACACTTAGAGTCTCCAGGCAAACAAATGATAGCTTCCACTTAATGAAAAAATCTCATTTTTCCACTTGAAGGGGAAAAAAAAACCCCACTAACAAAAACTAAATAAGAATAGCTGTTTCTAGGTTGGGTAAAAGTGTAGAAAGGGTAGCTCTGGAGTTTCAGCTCCTCTTTCTAGTTTGAATTCTTATCTCATTAATCATTAAATCTATATTTTCCCCAACACAGTGTACTCCACATGTGTGTTGCACTCCCTTCACTATGACTACTTGAGGTCCCTATGGTCTGACTAATTACTCAGTGCACAATGTTGGTTTATGTTTTTGTTTTCTGAAATTCTTCCCAAGACTTCCCTTCCCTGTCCCATAACATGTCAGAAGTCATTAATTTAACAAAATGTCTTACAAAGCAGAAGTGACATTCATTTGACTTCATATCATGTTTTTGAAGACGGAGTATCACTGTCTTGATTTTTTCCATCACAGATCTTGTATGAATAGAATGGAAATTGAAGGAAAATGGTTTACGAGGTGTGGAGTAAAACCAGAAAAACCACAGAGATAGATTGTTCTGGCCTGCACTATTTCTGTGATAAAATCTCTTAGTTCAGCAACACAGTACACACTTTCACCTTGGAGGGAAGGTGTTGCTCAGACTTTGCTCTCTCTAATACATCTTTCTTATCTGAGGTGGTGGGGGTTTTGTTTCTTTTTTTATTTTTCATTGTTCCTTTGTTCCTTTTTTTGTCACCAGGACGCACACATCTCAGTGTTCATTCCTGGTTTCTCTGAAACTGTACCTGTGGAAATCCATCTTTTTTTTCATTCTTTGTTTTATATTTTTGAGATCTGTGACCAATAGCTGAATCTAGAACTTCATTTATACAGGAAAAGTTATTTTTTCATAGGCAACCTGAGTAAAATCATAAACTGATTGCAAGTATAAAAGAGTTTGACTTTGTTAAGTAAATGCATGCCCAGAGTTTATCTGGTTAGGTTTGTTTAATTCTTTAACACCAAAATTCTGTGATTCTGTAAAAAGCCCCAACAAGCCAAAGCCAACTACCCTCCCCCCATCTCACACTGTTCAACACTGGGCTCATGAGACTGAAACAAGTAGCAATATTTGGTCTCATGCTGTATCAGAGTCACTTCACTTTATTGTTTTTAATGATTAGGTGTTACTTGATCGTCCTACTGACTACATGTTGGTCATTAAACCAGGTTAAAACACATGCTAAAGATCAATTTGAAAAAGCTTATTTCTCTTCTAGGCCAAACTGATTATCTGCGGGCATACACAGACTTTATACACCTGGCTTAGCAGTTACAGCACCTGCAATTTAAGTTTATGACCTCAACAGTGGGATTCACTTGAAACTGAGGGAATGACCATTAACAGATGCACAGGGTCTAGCAATGTGAAACATGGAAATATTTCCCATAAAACTATCCCGGCCTCCCAAAGCTTTTGGTATGAGCTTTGAGTCAGAACAGTCATATTTATGCTGCCTATAACTTGTGTCCCATTAATCATGTGTACAAGTTTTAAATTAATGGAAACCTGCCGCAGTACCTTGGGATGAGGGATTTCAGCTCTGTGCAATGTGAAGGAGTAGCTCCTTTTGTGTGGTTAGAGCCTGCCACATGACAACCAGCACTTGCAATTTCTCTACTGGTGTATAAGAGTCAACAAAATACATTCCCATTTACCCCCATTCAACACCTGATTTTGTAAATCTCTGCCACATATTTCCCAGTCATCTCTCTTCAAGGCTGAAGATTCACAGCCTGTATCTTTTGACCCCAGATTTCATGGGTGTGATTTCATCCACTGTGATACGTAACAAAAGTCCTGACTAGCCAACCAGGTCTCACTGTTGCTCTAAAAGGCCTTTGCCTTGAAGAGCTGATCATTTTGCCTTCAGTCAGCACTGATCTTATCTTGGCTTACTTTCAACACTGTCTGTTCCCTGTAGTATAGTTTTTGGGAAAGCTTATGGTTGAAATCGAATGGATTTGCCCAAGGACTGACTTCCTTATGCCTTCTTTTATTTTTTTTCCCTCTGGTTCTGTCTACATAGGATGGAGACCTGAAATTCTCCCTTGAGTCTGTGAAGAAGCTAAAGAAGCTTATGGATGAGAACAGACAAATTAACCCTCGCATGCTGGTTTCAATGTCTAGCTATTCTCCATGTGATGAAAAAGAGCTCCCTGAGGAGTTCCAATGTGTATGCAAAAGAGAAGATGCATCCATGATTTTTGAGAGGCTGAGTATGTAGCTCATATTGCACAGTTGTCATTTTTATCACACTTTTCAACCTTAAACATTCAAATAGCAGCAGGCAAACAAGTGTAATGACTCTTCTGCCGCTTCTAAAGCACCTGAAAGAGTCCATGCTGCCTTTCTACTATGCCTCCTACAAGGGTTGGACTACACCAGCTGTGAGCCCCCTACAAGAAAATTCCTGCTGTACTGTGCTTAGCTGTAGCCTGTACAGATCAGGCTGTTGTAACCATGAAAAATCTTTTTCCAAGTAGTTGCACACTAACTTACACGACTTTAAGTGACAGGGCCCTCAATCTCCTCTGGCTTACAGGTAAAGCAGGGTTATATCACTCACTTGTAGCTGACTAAAGGTTATCAGCAGGTCTAATTACTGTCTCTAATCAGTGTGGAAAAAGGTGTTTTTCCAGGTAAACTAAAAGAGGTGTGAGATATAAATAGGGTGAATAACTCTTTGGCATGATCTGTCTCCAAGACACACAGTGATTCTTGAACTAGCTGTTACAGTGTCTGCTTTTTTATTGTGCTGCATTTATCTAATGTTCAGGACACTGGACAGTTTAATAAGAAATACTACCAATATAACAAAGGTTGTGATTCTACAAGCCACATCCCCACCACCCTCCCACAAGATGTCCTGTTGTTCTTTTGCCTCCACATGTTCCCATTGTTTCCCCAATGAATTCAGGTTTGATTTCATTTTTTAAGCCAGATTTTTGCAAGAACTGATTTTACTTATACCAGTAATAACTTCAAGGAATATTAAAACTCATAAAACAGTATTGGAGCTAAGTCCACAAATTCCTTGATATGTGGCTCTGCTCTCCAAGAAATTCTCTTGCCATCTCATTGAAACCCTCTCTTTTCTTTCTAACAGACCTGGCTGTCCGAGAAGTTGATTTGTGTGAAATCTGTGCCAATGCTGCCTGCGCTGGTTGTTTTTGAATAAGGATGAAACAATCCAAAGAAGATGTGTCGAGCTAGGAAGCTTGTGCATTCATATTGCAAGATCCCATACTTTCACAGATCAATATTTGGGCTCCATCTCCACTACAATCAAATAGGAGCTGCTAGCTCATGCAGACATACCAGGGGTAGTCCTCAGGTAGTTGGATCAGGTGCCACCAGTAGTACAGTTCTGGCAACAGGGAGACTGTAAAACTCATCTGAGAGGTTTCAGTTTTGCATGAGTTGTGTCACACTGGAACGAAAATGTCCCAGGCACAGTTTAATTTTCCACTGTTTTGTCTGGATTGGAACACAATGAGTGAAACTGAGAAGTCTCCTGCAGCCTTTTTAATATCTAAATCTGCCTGTGATTGGCCTCCCCTACTCATAACAACCAGCAGCATTGGGTTATCGGCTTTTCCAGCCCATGCTTTCCAGTGTGTTGGGTAACTATCTCTCTACCTGTAGGCCTGCCTGTGACATGCCTATATTTGTAACAGAACTGCAGCAAATAACTTGAGGACAAGTTACTGGTGTTTAGCAACACTTTCATAGCCAGAAAATTATGTGTCTGTTACTTGTACTAATTGTTGCCATTTTAGGGAATGTATGTAGAGGAGCACAGGAACACTTTTGACATAGTTGTATGGAAGCACCCTTCTTTTGACAGATATTCATGTTCATTAAGCTGTATTTAGGAGAAAGGAAATCCCAACTGCCATGCTGGAATCACCTTGAAATTTAAACATTGCCTTGTGTTTTTATTTATTGGTGGCAAGATTGTGGAGAAAGGGTCTGCCCATGTTTATATACTATATATGAAATAAAAACTAGTAACAATTTGGGTGGGGTTTTTTTGTTTATGTTTTTGCTGGGTTTTAGGGAGGTTTGGGTTTTTTGTTTTTTGTTGGTTTTTTTTTTTTGTGATAGTCTGCTTGCCTACTTGCTTGTCTTCTATATAAGGTCTTTCATACCTGGGTCTTCACTGGAATAAAATTTATCTTGATAATATTGTCCTGAACTTAAAATAATTTGTGGTCGTTATATGGATCACAGTAATATAAGATTACATCATAGTTTTTAAATTATTCCCTTTTACTTCTACTGATGAATTATTATCTCCATATGGGGCCCTCCACTCAGCAACCAAGTTCTGAAAAGTCTGTCAATGCTATAAAGCTAAGCACTTATCCCAGGAACTAGGTGCCTAATCCAGAACTGATGTTCACAAAAATAATATTAGTTGTAAAAATTCCTGTTTCATTTGACAGAAAAGCTATGTGGGTGCAGAAAAGAATTCCTCACAGCCAGTATGTTGACTACTCCAGCATGAAAAAACATGCAACAGAGAGTCTCACACTAAGGCTCTTCCTGCTGCCTTGGGAAACTGCTTTCCTAACTCAAAACACTGCATGGGGTTATTTTAACCCTGAAGTTATTTCTCTGCATATAGAAATGTGGCTAATTATTTTCTGTTAAAACTCACTTGACAAATCATTAGGTCTTATGTAGCTGTACGCTTCTACGGGAGAACTCATCTTGGGCCGCATACCTCCGGGACACAGGGCTCTACCCACCCTGGGGACAGTGATGCACAGACACCAATATGATGGATACAAAATATCCGTCTATTTGGCTGCGTCACACGCTTATATAGCTCTCGCGGTTCCTGTTCCTGCCACTCCTATGGGGAGGAGTCTATCTTTCCGTCACAGCCCGTGATCTTCCGGTCACCGATCCCTGTCTATTCCCCTACATCTCCCCCTCCCCATGCTACTAAAATTCTACAAAGCTACTTGCGTAAGCGGATACATATTGCGGTCAGGTCTATATTCATGTAACGCTCGCAGGCGCTCTTTGATTTGTCTTATAAGACAGCATAACAATGGTAGCCCACAAGTAACCATGATTACTACACACAACAAGATCCCCCCAATTATTACTATCCAGTTCCAGTTTATATCCCTCTTTTGCCGCCCTTTCCAGTGTCGCTCTCGTTGCAATATTGCTTGTGATCGTGTCAAGGAGCTCATTTCTTTTCCCAATGGCACGGCTGGCATGAGGATCCATGTCAGCAGACCCTGCAAAGAGACAACTCAGAGAGGGATTATTCATTGTACATCCTTGCACAGTTCTGCTTTCACACACTTTGCAGGCACCCATTCTATGCGCCCCTCATTCTCAACCGCGGCGTAGCCCCTCCCCAGGCATCCCAGTTTCCATCCTCTCTCCCATTGCTCACTGCCTGGGAACCTTACTCGTACCTGCGGATAGCGCTCGCCTGCTTGAGCCTTGCCAAAGTGCTTCTCCACTGCTGTAACTTGCTCCTGCCCGCGTATAAAATGATTAAGCGAATATAATGCACGCATTAAAATAGTTTGCTGAGCTGCTATGGGTATAGTTCCCTTATACCCCTCCCCCTCCCCAAGCTGTATTATTTTTGCTTTCAAGGTGCGCGTTCTACTATTGCCTGCCCCGTGCTATTGTTAGCAATGCCATGTTTTAATACAATATTCCAAGCTTTACACCATTCTTGGGTACTTCGAGCCCGAAAGCATGGTCCATTGTCTGTTTTTATCTCGGTAGGCTTTCCAAGCCACGCCATCACCATGGTCCAATGCGCAGTCAAGTGCGTTGCGGTCTGCTTCCGATGTTGGGTAGCCCTGATGACTCCACTATATGTATCAACTATAATTGCCAGGTGCCGTCCGGGGGCCAACTGTGGACATTCAGTAAAGTCAGTCTGCCAGATAGCATTTGCTTCCAGTCCTCGAGGGTTGACTCCTGCCTCCCACAATGGCGAGTGCTGACAGTAAGGACAGGTGGCTACTACTTCTCTCGCTGCTCTTATTGAGATGCCACACTCCTTTGCCAAGGCTTTAGCACCCAGGTGCAGTTGTTCATGCAGTTTCTTCACCTCGTCAATGTCCAGACTCCCGCGGCTGCCTCATCAGCCGTGCGATTCCCCTCAATCAGTGGTCCAGGCCCCGTCTGATGACTGCGAATGTGAATTACTGTCACCGTTGCTCCTCGCTGCGATAAAGCAATCTCTAGCATCAAGGCAATTCCTGTGTGTGGTACACCCTCTCGTTTCATGGACATGACTAATTTATACACATATAAGGAGTCCGTGCACACATTTATATGCCGATCTATATCCTTTCGCAGGGTCATCTCTAGCGCTTTCGCCTCCAGCCACTGCACACTTTTACCCTGCTCCTCATACGTCTGGCGCATCCAACTATTTTCCTCTTTCCACACTACCGCCGCTCTGTTTGTCTTCGAGGAAGCGTCTGTGAAATATGTTGGTCCTGGGTGAGGGGTATCCAAAACTCTACTATCCACACTCAAATCCACCACTTTGGCTGTCTCGGCCCACCTCTGTACCGTGCCTGTGACGATTTTCCCTGGGTATGAGTATACTGCCAATTGTCTATCCTCTTCACTCTCTACCACCTTCTGCCATTTCTCCCCATTCCACAGCACTGTGAGCTTATCTGGCTCCTTCCCAAAGATTCCCTTGCTTTCCCGTCGCAGCCGCCAAATCATTCCCCCGGCTACCTTGACTTTTGTGGAGAATGCATCCTTGGGAACCTTCTGATATACCCATCGCAGTGGTTTTTCTTCCCCCGCCCGTATTTGATATAGCAATCCTAATCCTCCACCGGCGGTCAGAATCCAACCTGCCATTAATTCCTCCTGAGGGTCCCACCGCCATACTCCTTCCTTTTGCATTTGACGTTCTATCATCTGCAACTGCTGGACTGCCTCAGGGTCTAAACTCCTGGGCTCCCATGGGTCGGTCCCTTTCAGTAACGCATAGAAAGGTTGCATCTCCTCACCGGTGACGCGCACAAACATCCGCAACCACTGCAGTGCTCCTACCAGCTTCTGGACATCGTGTAAATTATTAACCTTAGGTGTAAGTTTAATAGGCTGAGCTTGTACGGAATCCCCTTGTATTCTAGCACCCAGAAATCCACACACTGGTCCTCGCTGTACCTTTGCCTCAGCTACCTTGAGGCCCTGTACCGCAAGGCCCCTTTGGGTGTCTGAAAAGACTTGTTCACACAACGCCTCGGTGGGCGCAGCTATGAGGACGTCATCCATGTAGTGGATCATGTAGATTCTCTCCTGATAATGCTGCCTTACTTGCTGCAATGCAGAAGCCACATACCTCTGGCAGATCGCTGGAGAGTTTTTCATCCCCTGCGGAAGTACTGTCCACTGCCATCTACTACCTGGTTCTGTGCGGTTCACTGCAGGCAGAGTAAAGGCAAATCTCTTTCTATCATCTGGATGTAGCGGAATACTGAAGAAGCAGTCTTTGATATCTAAAACAATGACTCGCCATCCTTTCGGGACAGCACTCAGATCTGGTAGGCCAGGCTGGAGAGGCCCCATGTCCTCCATTTGCTGATTTACTGCTCTAAGGTCATGCAGCATCCTCCATTGGTTTTTATCTTTCTTTTTTACAGGAAATATAGCGGTGTTCCACGGGCTCATCGAGGGCTCTAGGTGCCCTGCTTTGTGCTCTCGTTTTACTATAGCTCTTACAGCCTCTGTTTTCTCTGTTGTCAGGGGCCACTGCTCCACCCAGACGGGCTGTTTGGTTTTCCACACTAACTTGTGCTGACGAAGCCCCTCTGAGGCAGTGGCCCTTATGCTAAATTTTTCAACCCGATCCCCATCTGGGCAAGGGTGTTCTGCCCCAACAAGGGCTTGCTACCCCATCTGCTACTGGTATGGTCACTACGGCCGTGAGGAGCTTCCCTGCGTCCTCGTCCATGACTTCGAGTTTCACAGGGCAAGTACTAGTCCTCGTCTGTTGTTCTCCTCCCACCCCTATGATACATTTTCCCATGGCGAGGGGCCAAGTTGGTGGCCACCGTTCGAGTGGCATCACTGTGACGTTTGCCCTGGTATCCACTAACATTCCCAGGCATATCCGTGCCGGGTAACTCGGTTCTTGTGGGGTAATCATCACTGCTGCCATGGGTCTCTCGTCACAGCCTATGACCAAGGCCACGCGGGGGCTGTAACCTGCAAATCTTGCCCCCCTGCGTGACGGTTCACTCCCCCTTGGCTGGCTACGGTGGGCCAAGCTCCTGGCACTGGTACCATGATGGGGGCCATTTGACTCACAGGAGGCGCAAATCCCCCTCGCTTCGCCCTCCCTTGGCCGTTTCCCGGCCTCGTAGTTGGACAATCTCTTGCCAGGGGTCCTGGCTTCCCACACACCCAGCACCTCCCTACTGGGCGCGCTCCTCCTCCATTACATCCTCCCCTTTCCGCTAACGGGCACCCAGCTCTAAAGTGCCCTCGCCGGCCACACAAGTGACATCTCGGCCCCACCCCGGCCGCTTGCACCATCGCCCTTTCTTCGCTTCCACAGTCAGGGTTCTGGCAGATGTGCGCTCTCGCACCGCCATGCTGGTTCAATGCTTCCTGGCGCAAGACATGCCTGATGGTTTGACCCAATGGCGCCCCTACCGCCAGGGTGCGGAGGATATCTTGTGTTTGCGGATTTGCTTGATTTCGGAGGCAATCCATAAGGACTGCCTCCTTGGCTGCTGGTGGCAATTCTGATTCTATAATAGCCTTTTTCAACCTATCACAAAACGTTGTAAATGGCTCTGCTAGACCTTGCTGTATCTTTTGCCAAGGTTCTGCTTTTTTCTCATACCTGCCCACTTCGCTATACGCTCTGCGGGAACTCTCCGTTACCGCTTGCAGCTCCCTGCCCCTTAATTCTGCTGCTTGCAACTGCGGGGTTTCCAGTCCGTGACTTCTGCCAGTGAGCCGGTCAAGGGTGGTCCCCCTCAGCGGGTGGCCCGGAACTGCCGCCACTTGCTGTACGAGGGCATGGCAGGCACTGTGCATTGCCTCCTTCCAAAGTATGTACATTGTGGGAGCTAATATTGCTTTCACCAACTGCTTAGCATCAGAGGGGGTCAATGGCGCTGCATGCGCAGCGTCCAGCAGCAATCCTACTCCTTCGTCTTTCAGGCCCTTTTCTCTAATTTCTTGCCATAAAGTTCGCACTAGCTTGGCATCTATCGGCGGCCACTCCACTCCTCCTCCTGGAGCTAATCGGACAGGGAAGATCCCGGGCATCTCTATCCTTACTCCATCGAGGCTACAATCTCTAGCTATCAGCCACCAGTTAGGTAACTCAACTGACTGTCGCTGGGGTGCACCCTTCGTTAAGAGTCCTGTCTGCCGCCGAGCTACTTCCCCTAGTGCGCGCATAGCCTGCTGCAGCTGCCGCAGCACGTCCTCCGGAGACCCCTCCGGAGCTGCAGCGCCCCGGACCTCCCCTTTTGGCGGTCCCTCTTTTCCCTCACTCTGGTTGGTCCTCAGAGTCCCTGCTGCCTTATGCCTCTTTTTTGCGCGCCGCAGGCAAGCTGCTCTCTCTTCCCACATGTGGGCATCGGTTTCTCCCCCAATTTCTGATTCGCTGCTACTCGAAGTTGTTCTATACCCCCCCCGTCCTCCCCTCCAGGCACCCCAATCCCCCTCCTCGTCCGACTCCCATCTCAAGGGTTGCCCCGGGAGCCAGTCTCGAGGGTCAGGCAGAGGGCTGTGCCGCTGCCGGCGCTGCTTCCGGCACTGGTCATCTTTCTCCTTCCGCTCCATCACTCCCGCTGCGTCCGCTGCCACGTCCCCCTCCCCGCGCGCGGGCTCCCGAGCCTGTGCCAAATCATCCCAGGGGTATGCGGGGGGGGGGACTCTCTAAAGGCCCCGCTGGCTCAACAGGGAACACCGCCGCTTCCCGATCCACCTCCTTGGGAGCCTCAGACTGAGTCGCTGGCCAGGCTGCTCCGTCCGAACTCTCCCCTTCTTTCCCATCCCCCGCGATGCTTGCCCCTGTCTGCGTCCCCACCGCCCCTCCTGGGTCTCTTTCCAGGCTACTGTCGCCTGTAGCACCGTGCAGGCACCGCCGCGCCTGCCGCCACGTCTCCTGATCATCCCGAGCTTTCAATAGTAACCGGTGTATCTTTCCCCAGAGCTGTATGTACTGGGTTTTTCCCATCATAGCCCTTTCGGCTAACTCCTCTTTAATCCTCACCCACTTATCCTTATTAAATATGTCTGCAGGACTTCGTATGAGCCCCTGCATAATCATCCATCGGATGGCCTTTGAGGTAGGCGTCTTCGATATCGAAGTACCATATTCCTTCCCCAATCCCTTCAGTACCTTTACGACTGAATCCATGGCGCGCCCGCTGACCTGCGGCTCCCCGTCCCGCCCCTGCGTGCCCCAAGCTCTCTTTCCCCCCGGCGAACCTGCCAAGCCTCCCCGCTAATCACGTCGGGGTCACCACTTGTAGCTGTACGCTTCTACGGGAGAACTTATCTTGGGCCGCATACCTCCGGGACACAGGGCTCTGCCCGCCCTGGGGACAGTGATGCACAGACATCGATATGATGGATACAAAATGTCCGTCTATTTGGCTGCGTCACACGCTTATATAGCTCTTGCGGTTCCTGTTCCTGCCACTCCTATGGGGAGGAGTCTATCTTTCCGTCACATCCCGTCATCTTCTGGTCGCCGATCCCTGTCTATTCCCCTACAGTCTTAGCACAACAGTTTGGAGCTGCTCATGTAGAGGAGTCAGGTTATGCATTTTGCAAGGAAGACTTGCTGGCAACAAGACTAGAACCAAGATCTCCCTGCTGATATGCTGCCAGTGTTCAAGTGACCCTCATGTGTGTTGTCCCACAAATCTTCTGCCCCTTTGTATACAGTGCCCTGCCATCAACAGGAGCAGCACAGACTGATTATGGCCTAGTGTGTAGAGCACTGTCTTGATATACAGAAAAAGGGAGTTAAAAGAGGAAATCAAACCTCCATTTTTTACTTGCTGGATGAGATTTCTATCCACCCAGTAATCTGGGGAATTATACAGAAGGAAGATTGTGTCCCTGGGGGAGAAGTCGGGGGTGGGGGTGTCACACAATAAAAGAAACAAACCAAGAAACAACAAGCAAGAGTGGAGCTCCAGTTTTGTAGCAGGCTGAAGAAAGCCAACTAGAGAAACCAAATTCTGAGGACCGTGTTTCCCAACAGTCTTTGGGAACCAGGGCTGTAAGCACAGCGTGTTCAGAGAATAGCAAAGATTTCATCAGACTGGGTTAGCAGCTTGGCCACCAACCCACAGTCACCTCCACACAGGCTGTGGGAAACATCCTGCAGACTTCATACTTGTGCAGAAACTCCAAGCTGACTTGCTGAACTGCTAATGCTGTGTAAAGAGACATACTAGCCACTGGAGGGGTGTGTGCATTAACTAGCGAGGTGTTATTACTTTAATGGAGAAGATTTGTTTGCTTTAAGAAGTAACCCCCATGACAAAAGTTAAAAGTGTTCATCCACACAGGAAAGCTTCTTTCTCCTCCTCTGACCCTGTAGTCATCAGTGTCACATTCAAGGTCAGCATACTGAAGACACACACAAGGAGAGAGCACATGAAGGAAAAACAAGATAAATTTCAAATAAATATCCTCTAGTTTTCATTGCTTTTATTGACAGAGATAAGACAAGGTCTTCAGCTAATCACAGCCTTTTACTCAGAAGCAGTATGCTGCTGGCTCAGCTCAGTTTTCTCACCTAATTGCACCTTTTGAGGGTAGAGAGGAGAACCATCGTAAATTGTAACATTAGCCAATATCCTCAGGCAAGCATCAGATACCCTGAGATTAACGACGCATTTTTAGTCTATTTTTCCTCCCAGAGCCTCGCCTCAAAGTGTGTTCAAAGGCAAGCACACTTAGGCTGTTCACTGATTAATAGAATCATAGAATGGTTTTGGAAAAGACCTTTAAGATCAACAAATCCAACTGTTAATCTAGCACTACCAAGTCCACCACTAAATCATGCCCCTAAACACCACATCCAAACATCTTTTAAATACCTCCAGGGATGGTGATTCAACCACTGCTGGCTCATGCTCAGCCAGCTGTCAACCAGCACCCCCTGGTCCTTTTTGGCCAGGCAGCTCTCCAGCCACTCTTCCCCAAGCCTGTAGCGTTGCATAGAGTTGTTCTGACTAAAGCACAGAACTCTTGGTTGAACCTGACCTGAGACTTTGGGTCTGCGCTGCTCATCTCGCCCAGGTGCTGTGGGACTGCACTGTGGCTGGTGAGACCCCTGCCCACTTACCATGGGATTACCATTGGCTTCCAATCCCCATCTCTTAGGGAGCAGATGGCTCTCACTGCACACCAATAATACTTCACGATGTTTATGCTTCTAACCCAAATACCAGCTTGAATGAAAACCTGCCTTAGAAAGAACTACTTTTGACATAGTCAACTTCTTGGCATCAAGCCACAGTCCAAGCCTCTTTCTTCAAGACCTCAGCCCCTGAAAATTGAGCTATAATTAAGTGACTCACTGGCAATCCCACGAGGTAATTTGCATTATGAGAAAAGATCAGGTTGATTCCCTTATTTTTCACCAAACTACTAGGCTTGTGTTACCTCACACTTCCTTCTAGTTTCCAAATTCATTATTTTTCCCTTAAAATTCTCCTATTATAAAGTAGATTATTTTCTTCCACTTCTGTTCTACAAGTGACTCCTGAATCACAATGCTTTGTGTGGATGGGGAGCCAAGCAGAATCCCATGGCCGGTGGGGCAAGGGCCTTAGCAGCCATGCTGCAGTCCCACAGCCCCTGGGTGAGGAGGCCATGGCAGACCTAGAGGTCATAGCCAAGCTCAGCTAAGACCAGATGATTAAAAGAGTTTATGGTGACAAGACAGGGCTGACGTCAATCTGGAAAGTCAATGTGCAGGTCAGGTTCAGGTCCAATGACAGTAACCAGGAGCTGATTCTGCCCCATGAGGTCCATAATAAAAAGACAGGTCCAAAGTCAGCCTGGGAAATCAGACCATGGGTTGAGGTCCTTTTAATGGGGTTCATGGGCATAGGCATGTCTGTGGCTGTGGTGGAAACAAAGCTCAGTCAGGAACTGAAGACCATGGGCAGGTTGTGGGTGGAGACCCCAGCAGAGTCTGGTCAGAGCCATTAAGGCCTATTCGTGCCCTCAGAGTCCTGACACTGTCTCAATCTAAAAGGCTATTCAACCCTTTCAGATTCCAGAAGCTGAGAGCTCTCTCACTTCCAGGGGAGAAACAGCTGTTCAACCCCCCAACTGTACTCACCTTTCAATGGTTCAAGCATACTTGAGTTTTTTGTATGAAAATAGCCAGCATTGCAAAAAACTGATTCAGAAGCCCGGTTCCTAGCCAAGGGCATCACACAGCCACTTCTCATCACATTAAGAAATACATTAATTCACAAGTTAGTTGTTTTTATTTTTAATAATAACAGTTGGAGAATGTGACCCCCCAGAGCCAAAACAGAGGGACAGACTCCATTCCTTCAGATATAGGCTTATAGATCTTGAGACACAAGTGAGTGTCTCAAGAAAATTCGGTCAGCCTTTGACTTCTGCTCCTCAAACTACTGAAACCTCTTCATGGTCAAGCATACACAATACTATGTTGCAAGCTGAACTGCTTCTTGGTCAGCAGTTTTAACATCTCTCAGATGGCTCAGAGAGATTCATAACAATCTTCCTTCATTTGGACAACTCCTGTGTATCCAATGTCCATCATGGCTTGTGTATTCTTACCATTCCCTTCTCAGAATGTAGTTTGTACTCTTCAGCCTGAGGTCCCTTCCAACCTGTGATTCTGTGATTTATTTGGACTGTGTTGAAGAGTTCACAAGGGAGTTGCACAACATAAAGCAGGATTAAAATAATGATTTAACTTGTCATGGCACACAGTATCTTCCCCTTCAGACTACTTCTGCCTTTCATCAACTGAAAGAAGTTTTATAAATATTCCTGTGTCCAGTTAGCACTTCTCAAAATGAGCTTCACAGGTTAAGCTGAGATTCACCATATCCTTTCTATGGTACCATAAATGTTTCACATTATTTCAGGTAGTCACCTAGAGTTGGGGTTATGGAACTATGTTTGATACTGAAAGGGACTGCAGTTCAAATAAGTCTGAGAGCTATAGCTAAAAACGGGGGACCAGTGAATTAGGAAGGGGATTTTCACATGGATCATCTTCTGAGCCATCTGTCTTTGCTGAACAGCCTCTGAAGGCAACAAAGTGGACTAGAAAAGGAGAACAGGGGTATCACACAGGCATATTGTTCTCCCCAATAGAAGATTTTACACTCCAGCATGTTACAGACTGAAGCTGGAAACCTGAGTACCATACCAAAGCTTCATAAACACAATCAAATCTTCCTTACCCAAACAACCCAGGCATCTAGCGTGCATCAGGTCTAGGAAAAGGACCAAGTTCACCTGTGTTGTGGAGAAGGATGCACAGGAAAAAGCACACTGCCTGCAGGATGCACGCTGCTGGTATTGGTGACTGTATCTGCTTTAGAAAGAGCCCAGGCTGCTGGATAGCCCAAAAGTCACAAACATGAGGTAGTCATGGAAATTAATACTGAAATTGGCCAGTAAAATTTTCTTCTCAGAAGATTCTGGAGGGACCGTTTGACCACTTAAGACTCTGAGCAGAGGATTACCACCACCCTGCTGAAAAACAGTCTGACTTAAATTTGATTTCAGAAGTGTGGTAGTTCTTGAATGTAGAGATAAATTTCTAACTGCATATGGCATCTGCATTAAGTACCATCAGACGCTGCAACGTGTCAAGTGCTACAAAGGTGGAAAGGAAAATAAAAAGAGGACCAGGGGATGAAGGAATTCTTCTCCAGTACAATGATGAGATCAGTCCTGTAAGTTACCAAGGCCACATAAAACATCTTAGTGTGATGTACTTTGAGAGTTCAGACAGTTTAATATGTTCATTAAGCTGATACAATTTAATTGGTTCATTTGGGGCAATATATGAAAATTACCCCTTACGCATTAAAAATACAAAGAAGAAAAGCAAGATCTTCTTTCGGGATTCCACTTTCTGGGAGTCTAAGAAGGAAGGAAATGAGAAAAGATCACTTTTTCTTTCTAGCAGGTACTGTTAATTTGTAAATTCTTGGACTCACTCTTGGCCGTGGAAACAGGACCAGTGCAGTGTAGGGAATGCTGTAACTGGGCTTTGTTGCCCCTTCCCATAGCAGGCGTTATGAAAAGACTGTAATTCAGTCAGAACTGAAGTCAAACTTCCCTCTGTCAGATGATGGGAAGACTGTGGATGCTTGGGGTAGACTAGATACCATCATCCTCCATGCTGCAAATGTTTCCCTGAGAGTACTCAGGGGCCTATCCCAGTGGGAAAGAACTGAGGTTTTACATGAATCTGTTTCATGTGCAAAGAGTGTGTGAAGGATCCTCTTGTCAATGCAGTGATTTTTTTACATCTGGATCATGCTTAACTAGTGGCAACATCTCTTAACTGCATGATCAAGTTTCACATTCATTCATCTGCTGGTGGGTCATTCATCTGCCTGGAGAAGAAAAGGCTCAAGGGATCTTATGAATGTATACAAACACCTGAAGGGAGGATGCAGAGAGGACAGAGCCAGGATCTTTTCAGTGGTGCTGCATGACACAACCAGAGGAATCGGGCACAAACTGAAACACAGAAGATTCCCTTGGACATCAGAAAATGCTTTTGCACTGTGAGGGTGACCAAGCATTGGAGCAGGTTGCCCAGGGAGATTGTGGAGTCTCCATCCTTGGAGATATTCATACGCTATCTGGACACAGTAACCAGCTCTAGGTGGCCCAGTTTGAGCATGATGATTGGACAAAATGACCTCCAGAGATCTTTTCCCACCCTCCGCCGTTCTGTGTTGCTATGATTCTGTAATATTTTAGACAATATGTAGCTTAGTGTACACAGCATATATGACAAATAATCATACACTGACTACTCAATGCATGATTTGCAGATATCATCCAATTATAGAATCATAGAATAGTTTGGGTTGGAAGGGATCTTTAAAGGTCATCTAGTCCAAACCCCCTGCAGGGAGCAGGGACATCTTCAACTAGATCAGGATGCTCAGAGCCTCGTCCAACCTGATGGTGTTTCCAGGGATGGGGCATCTACCACCTCTCTGGGCAACCTGTTCCAGTGTTTCACCAACCTCACTGTAAAAAATTCCTTCCTTATCTCTAGTCTAAATCTACCCTCTTTTAGTTTAAAACCATTACCCCTTGTCTTATCACAATAGGCTGTGCTAAAAAGTTTATCTCTATCTTTCTTATAAATCCCCTTTAAGTACTGAAAGACCATAGTAAAGTCCCCCCAGAGACTTCTCCAGGCTGAACAACCCCAACTCCCTAAGCCTTTCTTTACAGCAGACATGATCCAGTCAGATCGTTTTTATGGCACTCCTCTGGACCCACTACAGCAAGTCACAGACTCACAGAACCAGAGCATAGTAGGGGTTAGAAAGGACCTCTGGAGATCATCCCTCCCAACACCCCCTGTTTGAGCAGGCACCCCCAGAGCAGGGGCACAGGGCCGCGTCCAGGCGGGGTGTGAATGTCTCCAGGGAAGGGACTCCACAGCCTCTCTGGGCAGCCTATTCCACTGCTCTTTCACCCTCACGGGAAAGAAGTTTTTTCTCATATTCAGGTGGAAATTTCTGTGCTACAATTCGTGCCCATTGCCCCTTGGCCTGTCATTGGGCACCAATGAAGAGTCTGGCCCCATCCTCTTGACAACCACCCTTTAGATATTCATAAGCATTGAAATATAGTTAAGCATTGATAAGCATTGATGGTTGGACTTGATGATCCTAGAGGTCTTTTAGAACCTTAATGATTCTATAATTCTATGATATGGTCCCCCCTCAGTCTCCTCTTCTCCACGCTAAACAGACCCCAGTGTCTCAGCCTTTCCTCATAAGGGAGATGCTCCAGTCCCATGATCATCTCCGTAGCTCTCCGTTGCACTTGCTCCAGCTGTTCCCTGTCCTTCTTGAACTGGGGGACCCAGAACTGGACTGTGTACTCCAGATGGGGCCTCACTAGGGCAGAGCAGAGGGGGAAGATAACCTCCCTTGCCCTGCTGGCCACACTCCTTTTCACGCACCCCAGGACACCATTGGCTTTCTTGGCCACAAGGGCCCGGTGCTGGCTCAGGGTCACCTCGCTGCCCACCAGCACTGTCAGGGCCTTCTCAGCAGTGCTACTTTTCAGCAGACCAACCCCCAACCTGTGCTGGTGCAGGGGGTTGTTCCTCCCCAGGTGAAGGACCCTACACTTGCTTTTGTTGAATTCCATGAGGTTCCCCTTGGCCCAGCTCTCCAGCCTGTCCAGGTCTCATTGGATGGCAGCACAGCCCTCCGGTGCATCAGCCACTCCTCCCAGCTTGGTATTGTCAGTGAACTTGCTGAGGGTACACTTTATCCCTTCATCCAGGTCATTAGATGATTATATTGAACAGGACTGGACCCAGCACAGACCCCTGGGGAACACCACTAGTGACAGGCCTCCATCCAGACTCTGCCCCATTGATCACAACCCTCTGAGCTCTGCAATTCAGCCAGTTCTCAATCCACCACGCTGTCCATTCATCCAACCCACACTTCCTTAGTGTGTCCATAAGGATGTCATCGGAAACAGTGTCAAATGCCTTGCTGAAGTTGAGATAAACACCATCTACTGCTGCCCTTTCATCGACCCAGTGAGTCACGCCATCATAGAAGGCTATGAGGTTGGTCAAGCATGAGCTTCCCTTGGTGAATCCATGTTGACTACTTCTGATAACCTTCTTTTCCTCTGCAGGCCTGGAGATGACCTCCAGGATGAACTGCTCCATCACTTTTCCGGGCATGGAGGTGAGGCTGACTGGCCTATAGTTTCCCAGGTCTTCCTTCTTGTCCTTTTAGAAGGTTGGAGTGGCATTTGCTTTCCTCCAGTCCTCGGGCGCCTCTCCTGCCCCCCATGAACTTTCAAAGATGATGGAGGGTCGCTCAGCAGGACCATTTGCCAGCTCCCTCAGCGCTCGTGGGTGCATCCCATCAGGGTCCATGGATTTGTGAGGATCCAGTTTGCATAGGTGATCTCTAACCCAATCCTCCTCAGCCAAGGGGAAGCCTCCATTTCTCCAGATTTTTCTTCTCACCTCTGGGGGATGAGATGCTTGAGTGTCAGCCTTAGCAGTAAAGACTGAAGCAAAGAAGGCCTTCTCTGCATCCTGGGTCACCAGGGCACACACCTTGTGCAGCAGTGGGCCCACAGTTTCCGCAGTCTTCCTTTTACTACTGATGTATTTAAGGAAGCCCTTCTTCTTGTCCTTGACATCCCGCACCAGATTTAGTTCCAAGTGGGCCTTGGCTTTCCTCGTTGCATCTCTGCATACCCTGGCAACGTTCCTATATTCCTCCCAAGTGGCCAGCCCCTTTTTCCACATACTGTGAACCTCCCTCTGCCATTTGAGCTTTTCTAGAAGCTCTTTGCTCATCCATGCAGGTCTCCCAGCTCCTTGGCTTGACTTCTTCCTCACAGCAATGCACCGATCTTGAGCTTGGAGGAAGTGGTCCTTGAATACTGACCGGCTCTCTTGAACCCCCTACCTTCTAGAGCCCTAACCCATGGGACTCCTCCAAGCAGGTCGTTGAAGAGGCCAAAGTTGGCTTTCTTGAAGTCCATGGTTGTAATCCCACTTGTCACCCTGCTTCTACCACGCAGGACCCTGAAATCCACCATCTCGTGGTCACGGCAGCTAAGGCTACCCCTAACCCTCACATCCTCAAACAGCTCTGCCATGTTCAATAGTGTTTCGTTCATATTATAAATATCTTTTAAAATGGTTCATGCTCCAAGGTGGACTCTCATATCAGTTTGAGGCACTTCGTGAATTCTGATTGCATCTCTGTACCTGAGGAACACTAACTCCATTTACTTTATGAAATGTCTTGAGCACCTCATGTCTCTGGTGTACACAATGATATGGTTCCAATGGAAATATTTCAAAGGCATCAAAAAATAACACAGCAGATCAACACCATGGTCTTAAAAGCAGTGTTTTCAACAGGAAAATGTTAGCTATTCCTCACAAGGTCCCTTCTCAAGACATTCAGCATGTTTTGTATCCAGTCTGCTTCCTTTCTCCATTTTGTTAGTATTTTTTCACGAAGATGCAAGTTATAAAGTCGTTGCTAGATAAACATATAAACTAAGTTCCTACAATGAGCAAGCAGAAATGAAGCTTCCATAAAAAATTCCCTCTTGTGTAAATTAAGAAGAGAGTAGAAAAATAAATCACTGTGAAAAATTCTTCTAACTGTCCATGCTTATGTTTGATGCTCTGTTCATTTCACGTGCAAGGACATGATACAGGTGTTTTGCATCATGGACAGCATGTACTGCATATGGTGATGAGACTGCAACAAAGTACCCAGGGGATAGTAAAAGAGTCAAATATAATGTTGACAGTTGCTGCTGGCCTGGGAACCATGGAAACTTAATCAGAAAAGCTTCCCTAGTTATTTCTCATATCTTGTTCCTCATGATATTCCCTGAGCCCATGGGCAGAAGACAGACGTAATCTTGGCAGGATGTGGTCTTAAGTTAAGTTTGTGTCTGTAATGACTGTGATTAAGTTAATAGTTTTGCCTCTACCTAGCCTTGAGGATTAGGTGACCAAAGGGAGTAAACACATATACACTACTTGAATGTGAAACCCCTTCCCAGTGGGAGCTAGAAATACTGTTAAATTCCTTTTCTCCAGTTGAATCAGTGGCTTTTCAAAATGTTCCTGACTAGAATACTCAAATTACAGAAATAAACGGCAGGTCCTCTAGTGAAGGATATATGAGAGAGGTGGAGGAAAGCCTTTTCTAAAATCTAGTAATGCCGGCTGCAACAGAAACGTTTTGAAATTTAATAAACAATTATACCTTTATTACATAAACATAATAAAAGCGTCATATTGTATATTACCTTTAGCACCAGCTTTTGCTTCAAGGCCAAAAAGTCACACAGGGAGATTAAGAATGGATTTCAAAGTCTGTATCTGATAACTACAACTTGGAGTTGTCTCCACATCTTTCTGTATGGCATCACATGTGTACTGGAACATGCTCCCATCTCCATCTTCCTTTTTTGGATAAATCTTGGAACCCAGCATGCTTCTTACGGGACCATTTAACCACTCCAGGCAGCTGAAGAAGCAAATTCTCAGGATACATCTCCCCATTGCAGTGCAGCATGGCTACCTCTGCCATTCCCAGGCTCTTCTGGATGAGAGAACAGTGGCATCTGCATGCATTTCCTATTAATGTTTAATCACTAGTGAGAGTATTGACGTCAGCCTGTTGCTGATATCTTTATCCCCTCCTCATACGAGTTTTACAGACAATCAGCTCTTGACTCAGGGCTCTTGTTAGAAAGATCTGTATCGTATTTCTATATTGCTGTACATAATAAGTACGCACAACATGTAACAAGAGGGCAAAGGGCAGAATAATGCAAGAAATCACATAGGACTGCTGTGAACAGATCCTACAAAGACTCCATACCATATTTCCATGCTGCTTCATGCTGTCTGCCTCTCAGTCTACCTCTAACCACAGTACAAGTTGGATCACTGGGGACCTCCGCACAGTGCTAAGTTCTTTAAGGCCCAGCAAGTTTCCCTGTCTGTGAGTGCTGCCTGGGAAGAAATGGCAGAATTTAATCAGTATTATGATGAAATCCAGTGAATGAGAAAGACCTGTGATTTAGCCATAAATCACACTTTATCACCCATGTCACTAAATCAATAGTCATTACATCAGAACAGTAAGTTCAAAGAACACTTCCTAGGACAGAAAGAGAATTCAAGGGCAAATATATTCACCAGCAGAAATGCCTAGTCTTCTGCTAGGCTAGACTGGGATTTTTTAGAAGAGTAACACAACATGAATATTGACACAATCACATTTTAATCATTGTAGCTGATCACAGATATTCTTCATCCTTGTTTTCTTGTTACACATATTAGCTTTCTTTAATACACATTCTCATATCTCATTGATGACAAATAGATGTCAGTCAGAAGAAATACACCTCCAGCAGGTATTCTGGAGAGTACAGAAAAGCAGAAGTGTCCAGATTTCCCCAGTTATCTTCATCAGATTTATGTGGAAGCCTGATCAAAGTGAATACTAATCAGAAGTTTTCCACATGAAACTTGGGAATATCTCCCACGTGAGATATTGCTTGGGTGCACTTGCATCTTCAAGTTCAACTTCAAATGAACATATGAGAGTAGTCATAAGCACATCTCTGGTAATGGAGGCTGCCACTGATAGTTGTGTAAGGAGAGATGCCAGTGGAACAAACTCTGTGTACGCTCAATCTTTGGGGATTGCCCCAAAATAACAAGATTTTCGTGGTAGGTTGGTTCTGAGTGCTCATCCAACATCCCAAAGGACCAGAAGTACAGTTCTGTAAACAGATTTTAAGCAATCTACGGGCTTTCATGTACTGACCTGAGACAGTTTTAGACTAATTTTGAAATTTAGGACTCGCCCATGTTTACGTGCAAATCTGTTACTTCTGTACATTGCACTATTTCTGCTCCCTTGTTAAAGGCCTGATATATTACTTTAACAGGGAAAAAGGATAGGGAACACTAATATATACTTTTCTGTGACTTTTTTTAATAATTTGGGAATTTTTTCTCCAATTTATAGGTTGTTTTTGGTAAGCATAACAAACAGTCTCCATGTTAAGCAACACAAATTTATCTGTACACTTTGTTCATGAAAACACATGCACAGCAATTATGTTTATATGATCATGATAAAGCAGGGCTGCAGTGATGCAGATTGCATAATTGAAAAAAAAAAAAGAAGATACTTTCTGATCTCCTCCTGCTGGTTACTGACACTGTACTATTCTTAGTTATAGCACCGAGGGCTTGAGACAAATCAGGATGTAGGAAATTGAAAGGAGATTTAGGGCTAAGTCCCAAAGAAAGACTATGGGATAAAGATTTTAAAGGGTTTTAGTGACTGTGGTGGTGGGTATTCCCTTTTTTAAGAAAGTCATCTGCTCTTCCTATAAAGACTTCTTGAACCCTTCTTTTTGCAGCACCAACTCCTTGCACAGTTTCCTTTAGTTACTATTCCTCACCTACAGCCCACAGGTTACTTCTGCCATTACCTGTGCGCTCTGCTCCAGGGAGCAGCCTGGGCCCAGCCAGCCTGTGTCCAGAGTCCTGGGCAGCCTGGTCATGCAATCACTGCATGCTACTCAGAGCTGAGATTATTCTTAATGAAAAGTCAGTGGTGACTATCTCACCTGCGTGCTTTGAGACACTTTCTAAAACTAGGCTTCTTCAGGGAGATTGCTTAACTTCTGTTGACTATGGTGTTTAGTGACCCTGGCACACCTTGACCTCGGTTCCTCTCTTGTAGAAGGATCAGAGTTGCTTCCCTAGATATAAGTTTGGGGACCTCCCTTTTTGCTCCTGTATAGCTCCTAGTAAAAGGGGATCCAGTAAAAGTGACAGCGGTATCTATCTTCACCTATTAGACTCTCATGGTCTCCAAAACAGCGTCCCAAACTTCTCACACCTATCAGACAGGGATTCCTTTCTA